>NC_056725.1:1698005051-1698007551 GCF_019279795.1 Protopterus annectens | reverse complement strand
TATACATATACATATACATATATTTATTTATATATATATATATATATATATATATATATATATATATATATATATATATATATATGTGTGTGTGTGTGTGTGTGTGTGTGTGTGCGTGTGTATGTATTCACCTTTCTATATGTATGTATCTATGCATATATGTGGATATACATGTGGATGTATATTTCTCTCCCTCTCTCTCACTATATATATATATATATATATATATATATATATATATATACATATATATCTATCTATCTATCTATATATGTCCGAAAATCCATTTGGCCGAAAATTTGTTACATAGGGTCCAAATCACCAAAAATCCATTTGGCCGAAAACACTGATGACAGTGTATATGCCCTGTTCCCCACTGTAGTGCAATCTCAGAGTGAGAATAATAAAGTAGGGGGTGTGGGGGGCATAGCCGCCCACCCAGTTCAGTTTAGTGATGTCTGCCATTATTTAATATTGTCTAGTTGCTATTCATACTATCAGGAAGTAGTTCTAAACCTAAGTAGGTGGGGAGCTGTGCCCCCACACCCCCATACTTTAATATTCTCACTACGAGATTGCACTGCAGTGGGGAACAGGGCATATACACTGTCATTAATGTTTTCAGCCAAATGGATTTTCGGCCAAATGGATTTTTGGCCATATATCCTAGACCCATATATATATATGTATTATGTATAGATTTGTCCACATACATGCATCTCCATTCTATACATGTTGACAAGGAGCTCCTTCATTGCTGTAAGTGGGGCCTCTCTGGCTGCCCCCTCCCCCCCACCAGTAGTGTAACGGTCTCTCTCCACCGCAGCAGCCTGTTGCCATGCACGCCAAATCAGGTCAGTTGCTCTGTGCCTGACCTGTTCGTACATGTAGCCATAGATCCCCAAGGTGTTCACTCTCTGTGTGAGGTCTTCCTAGAGGCAGTCCTCTCCCACTGGTGTTGGCGACCCCAACTGAAGAGGATGTGGTAGTGTTCCAGGATGGCCTCAGTTATGGCTACTGTCTCCTGGACTTCATAGGCTGGAAGCCTCTGCATCACACCTGAAAGACATAAACAGGGAAAAACACTTCACAGGACATCAGACATTGTCCATAGTTCTTTACAGAGACAGCTCACTAGTAATGAGTATCAGTAGCCACAACATTACATCATATAATACTCCATTACCTAGCAGAATTGTATGGACATGCATAGCATTATGTGTAAGTAGGCAGTTTGTACCTGATTAATAGGTAGGGTAGGGGTGCATGTGGTGTGCATATCCTTCTATACTGATGTTTAGCCAGGGAGGTGATGCTTGTCCTAAACATGTCCAAAGCTGGTCATCTGTAGCTATGGTGTGTGTGTGTATGTGCTGTGGCTAACCTCCATTACAGGGTGGGTTGGATAGTTCCCTGTGAGACCACAGACATATGTGGGGATGGCCTTCTGATTGCCCTCAGTGGATGTGTCCTATTTGTACTCATACTCAGCATTACATTAATGCACCTGTGACCTACTATGCTCAATCAAACACAGGTTGACATGCTGCCCAGATGGTGACTGCTCCTACACACATGGTGGTGGAATGAAGAAGTACAGGGAGTATGCAGAGAAAGGTATTGGCAAAGGAGAAGTGGGATTGACAAACAGATTTAGAGAGTAGACATGAGTATAAAGAGATGGGGTGCATGGCAAACCAAGTGTTGCACATGGCTATGGATGTGGAGTCTGACATACAGATGTGGAGTATGGGGTTGTATGTGATGTTGGACAGGAGAAGTGTGTTTAGAACATATGGAAACATCACTTTGATGACCTGTTCCATGAGGAAAATGGGGGAGGGAGGGAAGGTTGGCTGAGGTGGGTATGGTTAATCAGGAGGTGCAACAGAATATCAAGGAGAATGTAAGGATAACTATGAGGGGGTTTAACAGTGGGAAGGCTGTTGTTCCACGTGACACACCTGTGGATGCCTGGAGGTGTTTGTGAGACCTGGCAGTGGTATTTTTAACTGGATTGTTTACTGTAATCTTGGAAAGTGAGAGGATGTGTGAGATGTTGGCGAATATGTATGGGTACTGCTTATCTGAACAAGGGTGGTCTGCAGAGCTGTAGTAACAGGTGAGGGATAACATTGATTGGTCACAGAATGAGGTAATGGTAAAGGGTGTTGGCAGCTATGTTGAGAACATGGTGATGATTGATGATTTGCAGTATGGTTTCATGCAAGGTAAGAGTGTTACAGATGCAAATGTTGATCCACAAGTGTTGATGGAGCTCTGCACCGAGGCTGAGATACAGCTGCATTGTGTCTATGTGCACCTACGGAGAGCATATGACATGCTGCCTGGAGAGTAGTTGTGGTACTGTATGTGGAGGTCAGGGGTACCAGAGGAGTCTGTCAGACACCACAGGATATATAGGAGGTTAGTGTGACAGCAGTGATTTTTGGTTTTGACATGACAGGTGGATTTAAGGTGGAGGTGGGGGTACATCAGG
>NC_056725.1:1697982551-1698000051 GCF_019279795.1 Protopterus annectens | reverse complement strand
TTAGAAACTGCTTGTCTGTTGCTGCAGTGTTTTCTGTCTATGTCTCTCTTATTTCTACAATCTGACATTGTACTTACAACAGTCTTATACAGACATTCCTAGACATATGTTTTATGTAGCACAGTGTGGGTAACAATGGTTAACACAGCATTACTATTCAGAGAATGCAACACTAAATCCCATACAATACCAGAGTAAACAGAACCAGTCCAGGATTTAGAACTTTATTGCCAGGCAGTTACAGTTTTATTTAAATATTACCTATATGGGGCTACTACTGTCATATTGCCTGGTTTATTCAGTACAACCCATACACAGTTTTTATACTGCCAGGTGACTTTCTACTACTTTATATTTATTTGGTATGACTACTACAAGCAAGATTGTTACTCACCAGCCTCACAACGCAGCCTTTGCGACCTACTGGCATGGGCTTCCTGATTCACAGCCCACTCAGCTGCAGCTGTAAAGGGAATAGCGAAATATTTAGGATTACCGATCTATCACATAAACAGGCTGGACTTTGGTAAACAGTTATTGATATGAATACTTACACACTGCTGGTACATCACCCCTCTGCCTTGCTTCTTGGACCCACTCATCCAAGAACTCCCTCTTTCTCTGCTTCAAGTTGGCATAGTGGTGTCAGACCTGCTCACCAGTCCAAGGGATACCAATGGCACTGGTGAGATCACAGGCGAGATGGTCCCAGGCTTCTGCTTTATATTGGGAGCCCTGGTACTGGCCCTGCAGCAGTCTCTCGCCATGTTTTTTTAAACAGGAGTCCTACCATGACCTTGGACTCCTGTATGTCCCAGCTCTGCACCAGGAAGTGCATGCCCTCACCAATACCTGCCATACTGCCTACAGTGGGAAGCTGCAACCAGCTATGAGCCGTATTCCCACCTGTGAGGTTTAAATACAGCCAATTTCCCTCCCTTTGCCATGATTGTATGGTTTTGAATATGCTGAGCTAAGCTCCGGGCAAACCTGCTTAGCTAAGGTTGGCAGTGCTTAAAGGGGCAGGTTCAGCACTGCTTACCAATGGGCAAATCCACTTATCTGGGCTACTTATTGCTTAGCAGTCATATTTACACAATGCTTACACCTGGTGTGCAGAGTTGTGCAATGCTTAACATTGCTTATTTTTTATTTTATAGACTATGTGCTGTATGGGATTGAGTCATCATCATTCATTACATATTATAAATTTGTTTATTGTCCCTAACATCCCCCAATGTGCTTTCATTACATTTATTCCTGTGTGACTATACTGTATGGGGCACTTGTGTTTATATAGAGGTTTCACAACTTTATTAAACTGACACCTCACATCTGGACCTAGTACAGTACTCTGGTTAACAAATATATGGTATTTAGTAGCTAATTATAAAAAAAAGTTTAAGTGCTGCTTTCACATGTAAAATACGCATTGGTTATAGTGGGGATCAAACCTAGAATGGCTGCTTACAAAGTGTACGCTCGAACCACTACACTATCACTGTATCGCTTATGCTGGATGTCTCTTTCTATTTAACTTCTTGTGCTGTTTAAGCTGGACTAAGCAATAGCTAAGCAATGGGCACACCCGTGCAGCTACGCTTAAACTGTATTGCATGTATAAAACAATTATTTGTTGTGTTTTATTATTTGTACCCTTCAGAATATCCCTGCTAATACTGAACCTGTTATTCTATCAACTTTCTGCTTTGTGGGACGATTGTCCTTTATGGCTTTGTCCACATTCCTTACTCTGATGGGTTGGGAGGTGTGTGCTATCTGCTTATGCTACATCTCTTATTCTTTCAACTTTTGCCTTGGTAGGGATGATTGTCCCTTATGGCTTTGATAAGATTTCTTACCCTTATGGGTTGGGGTTATTATGAGCATTCTCACTTATTTTACATATCTGGTGTGCAAGGGGCATGTGTATTGTGAGAGCTTTGCTCTCAGACACACACTCCCTGCACTTGTATACAGATCCATGTCCATTTAACAGCACAGCAGAGCGCCTTCATGACTATGCATGGCACGCTGCCATGCTGTACAGGAACAGTCCCTCCATGCAAGAATAAGCTATTCCTGTACAGAAGTTTATTGAATCCGGGGGCATGTTTCATATCACAGGAAGATTTAATCTCCAGTGTGAAAAATATCCCATAGAGCAAAATATGTGCAGTATTAAAAGAAAAGTTTATTGAAACTGTTGGGCAAAAGTATTGTAAGCCACTAAATTAATAAACCTATGTTTAGTATTTATTTTATTACTTTTTTACTTATTCATTCTTTTTTGTCATTTGTCTTCCACCCTGTACCATCTATCCATATCTCAACTCACTGGTTATTTCTTCCACACACCTGGCATTACAGAAACTCAAGGAGTATAAGCAAGAGGCAGAGACAACAGCCATCATCCTGCAGAAGGTTTAGAGTTTTTGACATCCTTCTATTAGGCCTCCCACTCCCATGCAGTGTAATGTTTGGGTCTGGGACTGACCTTAGACAAAGGTCAACTGGGCAGCTGCCAAGGCAGGCATTCCTACTAGGGATGACTTTCCATTTTTTTTAAAGTAATGAAACAAGCTAATTGTAAAAGCTATTGCTACTGCAGACAGCTCCCCTGTTCAAAGTTCCATGCATGGTCTTCCCCATGTATGCTGCATACCTGCCTACTTCAGTTACCTTTAATATGCACAGGCTTTCTGCTCCTTGTGAGGATTCTCAATACATCTAACTCATGATCAAGTCTACCAATCAGACAGCTGCCATTCCATTGTCCCTAAAAGTTATATTTTCTAGCATTTGAAATATTACTAGAAATAAAAACAGAAAAAGAGAAAGTTTTACTGGGAATTGTGAATTGATACTCATGAATCATTGCATAGTTGTTCTGCTATCTACAACCTAAAAGCACAACACAGCTATAGTTTATTACTAAACATTCAGATTTGTAAGCTGTAACTGTGTGGAAATTTTTGAAAGTTTGTTTTATTGAAGTTAAGTGCTTATAGTAACTTATTGAGTCTGTACATCATATATTGTAGTGGTCACCATATTTTTGACTTCCTGATGGCTTTGAAACTCAAAGACTTGCATGGATTTTGAGCAGTCTTACAGTACTTATTTGGTTATGGCTTAGTTAATGGAGTAAAGAGACTCCTACTATTACAGTCAAAATCAAAAATGCTGAGCAGTGAGCAGTTATTATTGAAATGTATGAGAATAATTCTTCCACTGTTTTCTGAATCGGACTGTAACTGATATGTGAGCTGAGCTTAATCCTGACAAAACCTGCAGCAGGTAAACTAAAAAAAATGAGACTCAATCTGCTATATGTGTGTTTCTCAGTGGCATGAAAAGATATGCTATTTTGTGACCTTTTTCTGTACAATGTATAGCTGTAATGTGCATTTTCAATGAAATGAGGCGATATGTAAACTTGTAACTTTTTTTATGCAGTGTATAAAATGAAATATAAGAATATGCAACTAAAGATTGTAACTGCATTCTTTTGGGAAATACAGTAATTATACATAGACATAAAACGTATGTGAGACAAGTGAAACAAGACTGCAGTTTGTTCAGCCATGAAATTATTTAAGATCTGTGACATAAAGGGCCATAAATGAGCAATTGGAAGATTATTCAAAGAGATAGATAACCAATAGCTGGTAAAAAAATTATTAGTATGTAAATTGTAAAATCCTGCTTGATTGCATCTATGTTTTTATATAAGAAATATGTAAACCACACAACTGAATGAATAAAACATTCAAAAAGATGATAAATAACAAAAGACAGGTGGTATTCATAGTCAGTGTGGTTATGAGTACCAGGTATTTACACAGGCTACAAAAAGGGGAGCTCTGGCTCTGTTCATAAAGTATAGCTGTTTTATCCTGCTTGGGGAAATCTTATGCGCTGAGACTGTAATAAAATGTAAATGAGGAATGTCTAAAATTTGTGCAATGATCTTATGTAAATTAGTTGTTTTCCCTCCTGTTCATGATTCATTGTAGCTTTTTTATCTGTTTTACTGCTGTTCACATATGCTTTATAAGAAGCGAAGCCAGGGCCAAAGTATTGTGCAATAGGCATAAAAGTGTGTTGCAGCTGTCAGACTGGCTATTTCCTGGTGTGAGCTGCCTGTAATAGCTGTGTCAAAACTGCAAGTGCCCAGTGGTGTTTACCAGTTGAACAGATGCAGATATAGTAAAAGATCAACTCATTTTAACTTTGCTGACCAAGAAATTCATGATAGATATAGAGTGGACAAGAATGTAATAAGGGCTTTAGTGAGTTTGTATGACCCACAGATGAGCACTGGAGGGTGTGTGGTCTTCTTAACCTGTGGACACTAGGCTATGTATAGCTCTCACTATGCTTGTTACAGAGACCTTCCAGAAAGAAAATGCAGACACATTCGGTACTTGAGTAGCTCCTCTACATACTCTTGGTAGATATGAATCAGTATTTTTATTTGCCAGTGTCACCTCAGAACAGAACCAGAACCAAAACCATGAGTACCTTCTATAGAATGTTAAGATTTCCTGAGGTGCTTGGTGAAATAGAATGCTCCTATCTTGCCATCAGGACCCCATCCGCACCATCTGATGAACAGTACCATTTCATCAACTGCCAACTAGTATGTGATGCACTAGGATACATCATCAACTGCCAGGTAGTGTGTGATGCACTGGGATATATCATCAACTGCCAGGTAGTGTGTGATGCACTGGGATGCATCGTCAACTGCCAGGTACTGCGTGATGTACTGGGATACATCAACTGCCAGGTAGTGTGTAATGCACTGGGATACATCATCAACTGCTAGGTAGTGTATGGTGTACTGGGATGCATCATCATCTGCCAGGTAGTATGTGATGCACTGGGATGCATCATCATCTGCCAGGTAGTATGTGATGCACTGGGATGCATCATCTGCCAGGTAGTATGTGATGCACTGGGATGGATCATCAACTGCCAAATGTGTGATGCACTGGGATACATCATCAGCTTCCAGGTAGTGTATGATGCACTGGGATACATCACAGATGTGTGTTGCAGTGATATGCATCACCAACTGCCAGATGTTTGATGTACAGGAATGCATCATCAACTGCCAGATGTTTGATGTACTGGAATGCATCATCAACTGCCAGATGTGTGATACACAGGGATGCATCATCAACTGTGAGGTAGTAAGTAATGCTCTGAGATGCTTTATCAACTGCCAAGTTGTGTGTGATGTACTGGGATGCATCATCAACTGCCAGGTAGTGCGTGATGCACTAGGATGCATCATCAATTGTCAGGCAGTGGGTGCTGCACTGAGAAACACCATCAACGATCAGATAATGTGTGATGCACTGAGATGTATCATCAACATGTCAGCCCAGCATTCTGACAGTGCCCATGATTTTCACATCTGGCACACAAGCTCATTCTACTACCTCTTCCTACTTGACAGGATACCCTATGGTCACTTTGTGGGTAACGGTGAACTTCTCCTATGCATAGTAATCTCTGTAGGTATAGTTTGGAGAATAAATTGTTTAGGGCTAATCCCCCACTCTATTGTTATGTCCCCCTCCACTTTTTTTCAGGTGATGCAGGCTACCCACTTGAACCTTGACTGATGAAACCCTCCATGGGACACAATATTATCCCAGGCTGCATCCTACATCAATTCAGACAGGAACTTGCAGCACCATTATGCACCCTATTCAACTAAAGCCTGAGTACCTGCTTCATCCCAGCCAAGTGAAGGACAGCCGCTGTCATCCCTTTGCACAAAGGTGGAGTGTCCACCAATCCAGGAAATTATAGGACCATCAGCCTAACTATCCTGATCTGCAGGGCCATGGAACAGATTATCATGGACCTCATTAACAAGGACATTGGCAACCTCCAAACAATCGATCCCATACAGTTTGGTTTCATCAAGGGTAGGTCATGCCTGTTAAATTTGGTCGGGTTCTTTGAGACAGTCACCAAAGTTATGGATGAGGGGAAGATGGTGCACACTACCTACCTTGACCTGGCCAAAGCCTTCAATACTATTCCCCACTCAGGTATAATAACTAAACTCTCTCAACTAGGCATCAATCCATATGTTACCAGACGGATAGCAAACTGGTACACTGATAGAACCCACCTAGTTAAAATAGGGGAAGCCACCTCAAGCAGTAGAACTGTAATGAGTGGTATATCCCAGGTATCAGTTTTGGGGCCTCTGTTGTTTGAGATATACTTTTCTGAGCTGCAGGCCAAAACCAGTGGGCTATGGCTGACCACGTTTGCAGATGACTGCAAGAAGGGTGCTGTCATCAATTCCCATAATGATGTGGACATCCTCTAAGAGGGCCTCACCCAAACAAATGACTGGTGCCAGAAACATGGCCTCAAACTGAATGCCAAAAAATGCATCCTCATCCCCTTTGGGGAGAGTGACATCACTACAAATGATCACATTAATAACAATATCCTAAGCACGCAATCAGTCTTGAGGGACTTAGGCACCCAGGTTGATAGCAAACTGACTTTTGACCATCATATTGCCTCTGTTGTATGGAAAGTTTTCTACATGGCCCACCTCATTAGTAGGGGTATGTCATCCAAGAGAAGGAGGTCATAATATCCCTGTATTCTTTCCTTATAAGACCCATTATTGAGTACAATGTCCCTTTCAGCATGCACCTCGCAAAGCACATGCAGCAGCTGGAGAGACCACAGAGGTTCCTCACCAAGAGAATCCAGGGTGTCAGACATCTACCCTCACAGATAGTCTAAAAGTCCTGTCCCTCTACTCAGTCTTATACAGACTCCTCAGAGGTGGCCTCTGTTTGACATACAAAGCAATCTCAGACCCCGCCAAGATGGGACTGCAGCATATCTGCAAGTCAGGCTCCACTCAATTAACCCACACACACGACCTCAACCTGGTCTGTGACATCAATAAGACTTGTTGGCAGGACAGATTCGTGTCCCAGAGACTCCCCATTCTGTGGAATAGACTTCTTCTCCATGTCAAGCAGAGTACCTCATTAACCCCTTTAAACACATCCTAGATAACTGGATGGGGAACAGAAAATACATCCCAGGGATTCCACCTGTGTCCCTGCTGGGCAGGGGCATCGGGTGCTGACTTGTCAGAACATGGGCTAAATTCTTGGCTAGGCTTATAAGAGCCTCAGGGCTAGTAGCCTAGTAACTTTCTATGATCCTAAGAAATAGTCTATAACCCTAGGAGAGCTGCTGGGTAATGCTTCAGCACCTCCCTGTCTCAAACACAGATTGCCATTGAGCATGTGAGTGGCTTGCTGAAAGCCTGTATCTATTACTTGGATGAGTCTGGGGTGCTCTTCATTATGACCCTACTACTACATGCAGGATGTTTGACATGTATTGCATTCTGTACAACATGATCCTGTGCCAGTCTAGTGCTCAAGTACCCCATGATGGCAGTGCAGCTCCTGCTATTGTTCCTTCCACCACTCCCAGATAGTGATGATGGCTAGCTAGTGACAACAGCATGGGACCACATGCGGCAGACTCTTTCATGGTATGTGGCTGCAGAGGCAAAGAGGCTGTGTTCTATCCCACAACTACGGGCCATGATATGACATTCAACTAGTGGTACCTTTAGTACTAAATCACCTAGATAACACATGATGTCTGCAATGTTACCTGTGAGCTATGCTGTCAGGTACATGGTCTGATGTCACTGTACATCAGACATTTTCATTTGAATTTTAAAGAAATGTTTTTATCCACAGAATTATCTGTTTGCTTTATGATTTGTTTTAGTTGGCAGCATACCTCCACCCTGATGTTTAATTGTCAACTGCAAGGTGTATGATTAATGGTGAAGGCAGTAAGGAAAAATGTTGGAGATGAGATTTACTTCCTTGTTTTATGTGTTTTCTTTAGTGGCAGACAACTGTATTTTCAGGAGTAGCAATGGTTGGACAATTATTTGACAGTTGTTCAGGCAAGTTTACAATTAGTAACTGAAATGAATGTCTAATGCAGCATGTACAGGTGCAGTTTCCCACTCGAGAGATTAAGATGAGTTTGCTGTTATCTGACAGGAAAGTAGTATTTAATTTCTTCTATATTCAGCTGTTCCTTCATTGTTTCTCAATACAATAACAAAAAAAAAAAAAATAATTTTTCAGTGAAGTAAATATTGGGTGAGTACTCTTACTTTGCTTTGCTGAACGTTTATTTCAATACGAGTTACAATGTGTCCTGCATGTGTACTGTTTTCTATAGTGTGGTGCATCATCACATTACACGGCACATCAGATTTATCGTGTCAGTCATCAACACAAACCATTGTGTCATCATAAGTATTTGCGCAATACTGAAGATCAAGTGCAAAAGTGCTAGTTTTGCTAGCAGGATTCATTGTAGTAGCACAAGAGTAGCCTTACTCCTACATTCCCTTACAAAAAACACACAATACTGCTTTAAATAGCCATTTGCACAATCACATAAAATGAGACAAACTTTCTTTTTTACCTTTCATTCACTCAGTGTTATCAATGTTTCCCAGTTGTTGTGAGTAGTTATGCATTGATACCCATACATGGAAATTGAACAGTGTGTGGCTTTTATTACTTGTTTGCAATGTCATTTACAGATTTAAGGTGTCATACAGGATGTGCCCTAAGGATAATGTGGGTGGTGGTCCCAGTAGCCATCAGTGACCATCAGCAAGTGCTGGCATGTCAGTTTGATGCTGAGTTCCTGCCATGGTATGTCCTACTGGATACAAGAGAACCTCTAGACACTGACAGTGCTGTGTGTTCGAGATCTCAAATGTGTGGTTCTACCATGTGTTGTGGAAGGCAGATGAGGCCTGCCTGCCTTCCATGGTGTTATGTCACCTATACTCTTTACATCATTTTCTTGAAAATTACATGGGATGTGCCCAATTTGCCCCACATCTGCTGTGGATAATCCCCTGTCCACATCCAGCTGTGCTACCTATGTGACTCTGGTAACTCTTTTCTAGTGTGCACATGAAGGCCGACATGATGCTGTGTATGCCACAGTACTGTTAATGAGGCTTATTGTGGCATTATCCCTTGCCTCCACCATTCCATGTACTGATGAAATTCCACACATATACCCTGCAATATTCTGACCATCTCTGCCTGACTTTGTGGCAGTGGCCTGTGCCTGAGCAATGTCTTGCCACATCTGCTGCCAAGCATCCAAGGCCATTCATGTCTTAGGAACTAGCTGTGAGATATGTTTTCATCTGGCATCTCTTTGCACAAGACTGATGTCAGGTACTGCTAACTTTGAAATAGTAGTAACTTCCTTAAAGTGTTTGGATTTGTTCACAAGAGACTTGTGTTGAACTATGTGGTGCCCCACCCTCCAGCTGTAATGTTATATACTCATTTTGCTGATTGTGTGAGGCAGTTTCATTGGCTATGGACATTTTGAGACTGTGTGCCACTGTCCTCAAGCTATGTCATGAATATGTGAGTTATGGCCTCATTGTGAACAGCCATTCTGCTGTCAGTATTAATCAGCTGTGCTGGCACAATGAAAGTGTATGTTTCTAGTTTTGACTATGAGAAGGAATAAATGATATGGTTACTAAACCTTTGAAAATGAAATGATAAATTTATGAACAGATGATGCACATACTTGCCATGCAAACAAGGGTCACTTTCTTCTATGTCTGAAGTGGATGGGGTACCTGGTGATGAAAAATGTTATGGGTTATATGTACACAAGTATCCTGGGCAATATATGTCAGCATGAAGCATTGCCATCCATTATGCACTAACCTCCCTCACTGTATGACTGGGGCTGCTACAGTGGTCTGAAAGTACTGGTGTTCACATTACATCTGCTTATTCCTGTGGCATCACATCTGCAACATAGTCATTATCCCTTATGGAAAGAAGATACTTTCTCATTAGGTGTTAATGGTTGTGGTGTGGAAGCCTCCCCTCCCCCCAAACAGTGCTGCTATGAGCAATTACATTCTGTCTAACTTTGTTCCTTGCATGTCCTACTAGGTAATCTGCTCTTTTTCTACACTGTACCAATGTGCTGTTCCTTGGTACAGTGTAGAAAAAGAGCAGATGTTCGATTCATGGCTGGAGTGCCTTCTGTGTGGAGTCTGCATGTCCTCCCTGTGGTCAAGTGGCCTCCGAAAGACATGCGTGAATGGGCGTGCCCTCGCTGAAGGTTGGGTGTTGGGCTGGCAACTTGGCACCATAAAAATCTACTGCCAATCATTAGTGGACTGGAGTACCACTGTGGCGACCCATAACCGGGAAAAGCCAAAAAGACAAACAAACCAATGTGCTGTTCCTTCTGTGCACAGCACTGCACTGATGTAAATGACTACTTGATTCCATGCCTTTGATCTCCCTGCCTGCTTTGACCCCCCCACCTTACCAAAAAGGCATTTCCCATATGTCCTCAGAGCATTCATAAGACTACGGTTCTCCAAGTTCATAGGTTCATAGGTACTTAATAGGCTATTTATCTGTGATGATCTTAAGAAACCCAGCCTTAAATTCCCTAGGTAGTTTTTAGCCCTTATATTTTGGGAGCGAATAACCCGGAGCTGGGCAGAGCAAGGAAATATTGGGATATTTACTTATCCCTATTCATGAGGAACATGAGTGCAAAACCAGAGGTGAATCTGCATTTATCATCCATTAATCAAAAGTCCTAGATAATGATGATAGCTAGCTAGTGACAGGAGCATGGGACCACATGCGGCAGACATTTTCATGGTACGTGGCTGCAAAGGCAAAGAGGCTGTGTCTATCCCACAAGTATAGGCCATGATATGACATTCAACTAGTAGTACCTTTAGTACAAAATCACATAGATTGCACATGATGTCTGCAATGTTACCTGTGAGCTATACTGTCATGTGCATGGTCTACTGTCACTGTACAGCAGACATTTTCATTTGAGTTTTAAAGAAATGTTTTTATCCACAGAATTATCTGTTTGCTTTATGACTTTTGTTTAGTTGGCAGCATACCTCCACCCTGATGTCTAATTGTTAACTGCAAGCTGTATAATTAATTGTGAAGGCAGAAAGAAAAATGTTGGAGATGAGAATTATGTGCATGTTTTATGTGTTTTCTTTAGTGGCACACGACTGTATTTTCAGGAGTAGCAATGGTGGGGCAGGACTGTTCAGTATTTGACAGCTGTTCAGGCAGGATTACAATTAGTAACTGAAATAGGTTCATAGGTTCATAGGTTTATACTAGGCTATCTGCCCTAAGGCATTTATAAGCCTAGCCCAAATTATTGTGGCTTACGCCACCCCTTATTTGAAAAAATACTGTGCCCATTAGTTTGTTGTGCCTCTGTCCAGCAGTGACCCAGAGATGATTCCCGGGGTAAACCTACAATCTCCCATCCACAGGTCTAGATTTCTCTTGAACAGAGTCAGCGAGGTGCTCTGCCTCACATGGACCGGGATTTTATTCCACAGCATAGGGAGTCTCTGAGTGATAAATCTATCCCTCCAGCACGTCCTATTTATATCCGTGCTAAGGTTTAAGTCGCTTGCTCTAGTGGTTTTGGTGGATTTGGATTTTTTGAGGTGGAGCATGTCCATTAATTTCGGGTTGGTCATGGCCTTGTATGTCAGGCACATGTCACCTCTGAGCAGGCGGTATGCGACTGAATAGAGCTGGAGTTTCTTCAATCTGGCAGCATATGACAGATTTTGGAGTACCTTTATCCTTTTGGTGAGGAACTTTGGGGTCTCTCCAATTGCTGCAGATGTCGGGTGAGATACATCCCGAATGGGGAATTGTACTCGATCATTGGTCTGATAAGTGAAGAGTACAGGGGAACAATGACCTCACTAGATCTGGATGTGAATCCCTTCATGATCAGGTGGGCAATGTAGAAGGTCTTTCTAACCACTTTAGCAATGTGAGTGTCAAAGAAAGGCCACTGTCAACCTGGGTCCCCAGGTCCCTGATAACCTCTTCTGTGCTTAGTGGATTGCCACCTATATGGTAGCTTGGGGTTACCTTGTTTTTCCCGAAGGGTATGACTATACATTTTTTGGCGTTTAACTTCAGGCCATGGCTCTGGCATCAGCTATCTGTTTCCGTGAGTCCCTTCTGAAGGATATCAGTGTCCGATGCACTTTCCACTATGGCCCAGTTTGCAGTCATCTGCAAACTTTGTCAGCCAAAGTCCTCCCATGTTGGCCTGTACTTCTGAGAAGTAGATGCCAAACAATAGGGGCCAAGGACCGAGCCCTGTGGGACACCACTTGTGACCGGCTTGGAGTCTGACACAGCGCCAGCAACTCTAACCCTGTGGGTTCTGTCCTTAAGCCAGTTTGCAACCCATCTTGTGACATATGGGTTTACATTTAAGCTGGTAAGTTTTTCTACAATACCGAGTGGGGTATTGTGTTGAAAGCCTTTGCAAGGTCAAGGTAGGCTGTATGGACTGCCTTTCCCTCATCAATGGCCTTGGTGACTATTTCGAAGAAGTCGACCAAGTTCAAAAGGCATGATCTTCCCTTGACAAAGCCAAACTGGGTCGGGTCCAATGTCTGCAAGTCCCCTATATCTTTGTTTATGAGCTCCATTATGATCCTCTCCATAGCTTTGCAGACTAGACTTGTTAAGCTTATGGGGCGGTAATTACCAGGGTCCGTAGAGGCGCCACCTTTGTGGAGTGGGACCACAGTTGCCGTTCGCCACTCCTTGGGCACGTATCCTGTGGTAAGGCTGAGATTAAACAGCTGCCTTATGTGCGGGTTTAATTCCTCATTTAGCTCATGTAGCACACAGCCGGGGACACCATCCGGTCCCATTGATGCTGTGTTTTAGCTTTAGAGAGAGCAGCTTTCACCTGCGCATTTGAGATGTCGGGGAGGCTACACTCGGCTGGGATAGTTACCTCTCCTTTAGGGGAGAGGGGTGAAGTTTGCACTGAACCTGTCTGCCAGTATGTTGGCAATGTCTGTGGGTTCAGTGATTTTTGTATCATTTTGGACTAATTCTGAGCATATCTGTGAGTTTCCACCCAGGTTCCTAACATAGCTGAAAAAGGCCTTATGATTGTCCTTTGAATCCATGGCAATTTTCTCTCAAAATTGGCCTTAGTTGATTTTATGAGTGCTCGTATTTTTTACTAATAATGATCAGGGGTGACTTCCCTTTTATGGATTTTGTTCTATCATGTAATAGCTTTCTCCTCTTATTGTAAAGTTTGTTAATGGCTGGGGTCCACCAGACTGGACGTTTGCCCTTTGTGGAAAGAGTCTTTGTTTTATTTGGGATTGCCTGATCCATGCAGTCCTGGAGGTGTTCATAGAAGGCATTTGTAAGGGCTTCCGCAGCTTGGGTTGTGGTTTCCTCTGACTCAGGGGCCTTGAAGGATACCACACCAGTCTTGAGTAGTGTGAAGTTTGCTTTAGAGAAGTTCTTCACTATGGTCTTTTTGTTTGGGGTGGGGCGGGATGTGGATTTCCAGTGAGATTAGTTTATGATCAGATCTCACCAATGAGGGATATACTTCGGTGTGGAGCATTTTGTCCCCATGTTTGTGACAATGAGATCTAGTATATTTTCTCCTCTCGTGGGAACAGTGACTAGCTGTTCCATGGCATTTGAATTTATGAACTCCAGGAACCGTTGGGCTAGAAAGTTAGGGCTTGAGTAATGTTCCCAGTCTATATTCGGGTAGTTGAAGTCACCCAATATGATGGTGTTTGGAGATACATTTATACCCTCCAGTGTCTTCAGGAAGGCTGTGTGGGGTTCCTGAGTTTGAGAGGGTGGCCTGTAGCATGCTACAATTTGTAGAGCAGTTTTGCCTATTGTTAGTTGCACCTGGATGGTTTCCGAAGCTTCATGCGTTGCCACCAACCTGGAGGTGTGAGTATCCTTTATGAATATGGATACACCCCTCCTTTTGTGGAGTGGTCCGGGTTTTGGGGCGGAGCATGATATGAGGTAAAACCTAATAGTGCCGGGTGCTCTCAGGAGCCTTGAACCAGGTTTCAGTTACAGCACAGACATCGATGTTCTCCATACTGAGAAGGGCCTCGAGTGCGTGCATTTTGAGATTTAGACTTCTGGCATTGAGCAGCATTACCCTCAATTTCTTCCCATTTTGTTTTCTAGGGTGGTAGGTTTAGAATTTGAGCCTTGCCTAAAAAGGCACTATGGGGTGGCAAGAGCCTTAGCCAATATCCGGAATCCCAGGGGTGACAGGTGCAAGCCGTCCCTTGCGAAGCAGCGTGGCTTGTCAAGCATGTCATCCCAGGCAGACAGACACTGGATCCCCTTTGAATGACACCAGACATTAAGCCAATTGTTAAAGCTGATCATCTTGTCTCTATATTGTGGCATCATTCTTGGTGAAGGAAGGATACTGCTCAGGGTTAGGGTCATACCTGCCTGGGCTACATAATCAGAGAGCTAATGACTGATGCTGAATGTCTAATGCAGCATGTACAGGTGCAGTTTCCCACTCGAGAGATTATGATGAGTTTGCATTATCTGACAGGAAAGTAGTATTTAATTTCTTGTATATTTTGCTGTTCTTTCATTGTTTCTCTGTGCCAATGTGATGTTACTTCTGTGTACAGCACTGCACTGTTGTAAACAATTACTTGATTCCATGCCTTTGCTCTCACTGCCTGCTTTGACCCCCACCTTACCAAAAATGCATTTCCCATATGTCCTCAGACCATTCATAAGATTGTGGTTCTCCATGTTCGTACGTTCATAGGCACATACTAGGCTATTTATCTGTGATGATCTTAAGTAACCCAGCCTTATATTCCCTAGGTAGTTTTTAGCCCTTATATTTTGGGTGCAAATAACCCAGAGCTGGGCATGGCAAAAAAATGATGGGACATTTACTTATCCTTATTCATGAGGAACATGAGTGCAAAACCAGAGGTGAATTTGCAGTTATCATCCATTCATCAAAATTCCATTTGGACTAAAGTTGTCCTTCCTGTGTCTTGTTCCCCAAAGTTATTATTTTATACATATATATATATATATATATATATATATATATATATATATATATATATGGATTCACTTCAAAAGACTGAAAACTCACAATCTCGAATCCCATACGACTGATACCCAATAAATACATAAATATATAAACATATAAATATATATATATATATATATATATATATATATATATATATATATATATATATATGGTTTACTATTGTTTATTTGAACGGAAAAACATTTTCCGTTCAAATAAATGAATGATAATACCAAAAGTAAAAAACAACTTTCACAATGTCGAACTAAATGCTCGACACATTTGACTCGACATTGTTGTTAAAACCACCAGGTGATAGCCATATAGGAGCTGATGGAAATCAAACTCCTATACAGCTATCACGTTTTTGCAGGGGGCAAGCCCCCCTGCTCCCCCACACCCCCCTACTTATATATTCTAACTCTGAGATCGCACTACAGTGGGGATGTGGATGAAGTTCCACTCCCCACTGTACCGCAATCTCAGTGCAGATAGTCGATTTCCACTTATGCGAATGCAGTTGTGCATTCGCATAAGTGGAGTCGACTATCTGGTGCAAAACTGCTTGTGCGTTCGACATTCTGATTTTCGGCACATTGCAGCTGATAGAATGTCGTATGCACAAACAATTATATATATATATATATATATATATATATATATATATATATATCTGTATGGGTCTATATTAGCAAAGCGAAAAACCTTATGCGCGAATACCAAAACATCGACCCCTATACCGCAAACCACGAAAATCCCGAACGCACTAAACTGCGAAAAAAAAATATCGAACTGTCATAGTCGGCCAACTCCACCACCCACTACATACTACCTACCCAAACAAAATAAATAAACCACATACATACACTAACCAAACCCTACTTCTAACCTAAACTAAAGCACAAAAACCCTACCTCCAACACTACACTAAACCCCACAACACAACTACCTATGCACTCTCCTTAACCCCTCCCTAACCCTAAGGTCCATAACTACTGCACACATCCCCTACAGACATACACCTAAACAAAATAAATAATGCACTTACATACACTTAAAAAAATCCTACACCTAACACTACAGTAACTTTTACATACAGTACCTATCTATGCACTTACCTTAACCCAAATCCTAACACTAAAGTCCTATCTATCGCACACTTACCTTACGGAGCTGTACCGCAGACGGGCCAACCAAAACAAATTGACATTTCGAAATTTGCAGTTTTGACCATTCAAGGTTTACGTACTTTGCGCAATACGGTTTGATGTCTTCGTATTTGTCTTAAGGGATTTTCGATTTAACTTCATAACACCGATCTCAATGTGGTCGACCCCGCTTCCTCAAATACTGGAGTTCAAATGTCCCAAACATCGAATACCACATAACCGAATGGCAAAATCTCCTCCCCTTTGGCCCATGGTAGCACTGGTGTGGAGGTGTGGCATGGCTGAAAATGTAAAAATTCGACATTTATTCGACATTTTAAAAGTTTTGCGGTTCTGGTTTTGTGGAAATGGTTCGATGATGTGGCCGTTCGATCATATGTGATCACTATGAAGGTAAACTAAACACCTATATATATATATATATATATATATATATATATATATATATATATATATATATATATACACACACACACACACACACACACACATACATAGTGGATGTAAAAAGTTTACACACCCCTGTTAAAATGCCAGATTTTTGTGATATAAAAAAATGAGACCACAATAAAACATTTCAAAACTTTTCACACCTTTACTATGACCTATAACCTGTACAATTCAATAGAAAAACAAATCTGTTATGGGAAAACATATAAAAAATAAAAAATCTACACTAAACTGGTTGCATGAGTGTGCAACCAGCAAAGAACTGGACGTCTTTCCATAATTGATGAAAAGATAAGATGAAAACTGGTCAGGGAGGCTGTCAAGAGACATACAGCAACACTGAAGGAGCTGCAGGAATTTCTGACAAGTACTGGTTGTGTACTACATGTGACAACAATCTCCTTTATTCTTCATATGTCTGGGCTATGAGGTAGGGTTGCAAGACGGAAGCCTTTTCTTACACAGCAAAACATCCAGACTCAGCTAAAATTTGCAAAACAATACATCAAGCCTCCCATAAGCATGTGGGAAAATGTGTTATGGTCTGATGAGACCAAGGTTGAACTTTTTGGCCACAATTCCAAAAGGTACGTTTGGCTCAAAAACAACACTTTGCATCAACAAAAGAACACCATCCCCACAGTGAAGCATGCTTTGGGGTTGCTTTCCTTCAGCTGTAACTGGGGCTTTAGTCAAAGTGGAGGGAATTATGAACAGTTCCAAATACCAGGCACTTTTGGCCCAAAGCCTTCAGGCGTCTGCTAGAAAGCTGAAGATGAAGAGGAATTTCACCTTTCAACACGACAATGACCCCAAGCATACATCCAACT
>NC_056725.1:1697687551-1697977551 GCF_019279795.1 Protopterus annectens | reverse complement strand
CACACTCTGAGAGGGTCCAGAATTAATCCTGCTCCATCCTTGGAATATAAGAGATATATTTTATTATTTTACATTTCAGTTAATCATTTTAAAATGCTACTACTTTATTTTTTGTTTTATTTATTGATTTTGCACTTTAAATCCTTTTAAAGGCCCCTAATACTTGATTTCACCTTGTCCAGACAGCTTGTTTAAGTTGCTTTGTGGTAGTATTACAGTCTTGAGCAATCTTCTTTGTATTTTCACATTAAGAGGCCTGGAAAACTCCATCTAGTGGCAGTAGGTTGTGGCCTAGTCAATCTTAGTTGGGAGGCATATACGAAAGCTGAAGGTGTAATCATTTTATTGGCCAAAAGACTTAGAAGACAGTTTCCTGTGTTTTAAATGTCTATATAAATTTGCAACATTTACATGCAACTGCCCATCATGCAAAGGTGAAGAGTATTGTCCTGTGTAAACACAGAAACCGAATTTTCCCTGTAAAACAACCTCTGAAACTGTACCAATAACTCGATGAGTGTAAAGCAACTAGTTTGCATGTTGAGTAGCATAGAGCACCTAATTTGCCTGTTGAGGAACACTGCCCCCTGAATTCATTATTATATATCCTAGTCTAGCCTCAAAAGCACCATTAGCCAGCCCACTGTTAACCCTCATGCACCACACCCTTGTAGGTCATCCCAAAAAAGGACCTAACATCATGGACATCCCGTTTGGTAAATATCAGTGTACTGAGACAATGTAACAATTGTCTAATGTTCACTTACAGTGAAACAAATGTAGTATGTAACAGATGTATATACACAATGTTTCTGGAAGCAAAACTCTTCTGTACAAACACTCATAATAATCTGGTTGTCAGAAGCACACATGCTACACTCACTACACACCCTACACTTAGTCCTACTTATGCTGAGACATTTAAATGCAATCTTCCCAAACCCCAAAGACCTCTCAGACATTCCAGCTGCAAAAATTAGCCTCAGCAAACCCAAAAGCACTCAACAGAAACAGCACTTAACACTGCACATACAGCCTTACCTAGTGGACCCTCAACTACCAAGTCCATAAGGCAAACCAATACATTACCCAGGACTGCAGTCATATGGGACTCTATTGTACAACATACTAATGTCCCCCACATGAGGCTGAACAAGGTGAAAATGACAGTCTGTTTCTTGTCCAAGTCCAGGATCCATGAAGTTATGTATGCACCCAAAAGTACAGTTTTGTACCTACCATAAATGTAGATGTTCGAGTGCTAATACAGCTGCAGTAATCACATAAGGGGTTCTCTGCCGTCAGGCGGTCCCTCGGTCAGCCGAATTCCAAAGTCTAGGTCCGGTGTCGGTTGTTGTCGCTCTCCTTCCTGACGTCAGTGCGGCAGGGGTATATAAGACACAGCCGACGCCATTTTCTTCAGTCTTTCTTGACCCAGATGTCAGGTGCCCCCAGAAGGAAGGCAATACATAAATTATATTTATATACATGCAATGCAATATAATCAAAAATCAGTAGCTGCCAGCAAATATACCATAGAAGGATAACCCAATCAGGTTGTATGAAGAGGGGTTAGGCCCTATGCCTTTACCAAGAGGGGAAGGAGGGAGGAAAACCTGTACTGCAGCTGTATTAGCACTCAAACATCTACATTTATGGTAGGTACAAAACTGTACTATGTTCATCGTGCATACAGCTGCAGTAATCACATATGGGTAGAATCCCAAAGCTACGCACAGGGTGGTAGGCACTAGGTGGAACTGGGTTGAGCCAGAATGCCCTACAACACAGCAGTGGCAAAGCCTGCTCTAGTTTTGGAGTATAAAGGCAGATGGTAGTGTTTTGTGAAGGTATGCACAGAACTCCAAGTGGCTGCCACCAAAATATCTTTGGTAGGAACTCCTCTGTGGAAGGCTGTAGAGGTAGCTGTGGCCCTGGTGGAGTGGGATCTGATGCCTGTAGGGACAGATTTTCCATGATAGAAGTAACAAAACCGTATGCAATGGCCTATCCATTTTGAAGTTGTCTGTTTGGTAACTGGCTTCCCTTGAGCCCCTACAGCATAGGACACAAAAAGTTGTTCTGATTTCCTGAAAGGCTTTGTTCTGTCCAAATAATAACACAGCTGCCTATGGATGTCTAAGGAGTGTAACAGCCTTTCCCCTTTATTTTGAGGATTGGGGTAAAAGGTAGGTAAGTGTATGGCTTGGTTTAAAGCTACCCTGGATACCACTTTAGGCATAAATGATGGGTTGGTTCGAAGGGAAACCCTGTCCTGATGGAAGATGAGAAAGGGCTGCACAGCCATGAGGGCTTGTAGTTCCAAAACCCTACGAGCTGAGGTAATGGCCAGAACGAAAGTTGTTTTCCAGGACAAATATTGCAAATCTGTTGAGGCAGCTGGTTCAAAGAGAGGCAATGTTAATTTTTCTAGAATGTAATTAAGATCCCAGGCTGGCACTGGTTGTTTCCTTGGTGATCTTATATTCTTAGCCCCTCTGAGGAACTGTCTTAAGAGTGGTTGAGAAAATAAGGGTGGATCCGTGTTGAATTCTGCAGAAATGGCTGAGGCATGGATTTTTATGGAGGAAAATGAAAGTCCACTGTTCAGCAGCTCAGCTAGATACTGTAATACCTGAGGCAAATTCAGTTTTCTAGGGTCCTGGCCTTTTTTCTCATTCCAAGAGCAAAACTGTTTCCATTTTGCGGAGTAAGCCTTTCTAGTAGATGGCCTTCTGGCCTCCAAAATGACATCCTGCACCTCCTTGGGCAGTAGAGTCTGTTGTGGGGTTAAGGAATTTTCCATGCAGCGAGGTTGAGTGTTTTCAGCTGACTGTGAAGAGTTTTGTAGCTGTGCTGAGTCAGCAGAAGAGGCATTAGAGGTAGGTGCCAGGGAGGAGTATGTGTTAGGCTCCACAGGAGTGGGTACCAGTGTTGTCTTGGCCAGTCTGGAGCAATCAATATCATTTTCGGTCTGTCTGCTCTTGCTTTCAAAAGCACCTTGGGCAGAATAGGTAGAGGTGGGAAAGCGTAAACTGTCTATGCTGTCCAACTGAATGAAAGGGCGTCCACTCTCCAGGCCTTTGGATGAAAGATCCTTGAACAAAACTTTTCCAATTGATGATTCCTGTGGGAGGCGAAGATATCTATGTCTGGCCTCCCCCACACTTGGATTATCTTTGTAAACACTTGAGGATGCAACTTCCATTCGTGTGGATCTGTCATATTTCTGCTTAGTAAAGGCCTTGATGGAAAGGGAAGATGAGGGTCTAAAGACACCATGGGTGGAAGTGGACCTGTCCACATTCGGAGGCTCAACACTCACAGTGGCTTTGGTGGTTGTAGTCTGGGTATGGGCCGAGGTACCTGTGGTCTCGGTTACAGGAGACACCACCAAACAAGTGTCGTCGGTAGTCAGGGACTGCATAGGCATCTCGCTGAGAACCAGACTACGTGTAGCCAGTTTTGGCGTGGTGTCGGTGGGGACCACGGACCTCATGTGTCAGTCATTTTCCTTGCGTTTTTTGGACAAAACTGTAGTCGGAGTCTCCGACGACATTTTATAATCAAAGGCTATACCAAAAAAGTGTTGGGCGAACTCCGCCCGACGCTTAATAGTGCATTTATTGAAAGTCACGCAAAAGCGACAGCCCGAGACGTCGTGGTCTGGGCCTAAACAGGGTATGCAGAGGGAATGGAAATCCTTATGCGGTATTTGCTTCCCACAAGAAATACAATTGTTAACTTTTTCTGACATCGGTCTGAGGCAAGAAAAGTTTCCCCAACTGGGTACTTAGCTTTAATGAAGACTTCGGTTTCCAATTTTTTGTAAATTCAGGAGCTGGCCGACCAGCACTTGCGAACTGCTTCTGCTTCGGGAACCGCGTGGCAAAAAAGACTGAAGAAAATGGCGTCGGCTGTGTCTTATATACCCCTGCCGCACTGACGTCAGGAAGGAGAGCGACAACAACCAATGCCGGACCTAGACTTTGGAATTCGGCCGACCGAGGGACCGCCTGACGGCAGAGAACCCCATATGTGATTACTGCAGCTGTATGCACGATGAACATTCATTGCACCACAGGTACCGGTATGATTCAGTCATAATCCATGTAGGTGTAAATAACCTAGGACATTCCTTTTTAGACTATATGAACAGAGACATTATGTGTCACAGGCTGGTATGTGCCAAGCATTGAGTAGCATTTTACCTTCATCAAGGATGATACCACAATATGAACAGAAGATGATTGAGTTTAATAATAGACATTGTTTTTCATGTCATTCTAAGGGGATGCAATGTCTGTCAGAGTTGGAGGGCATGATTAACAAATCACATTGCTTTGCTAAGGGTGGTCTGCACCTGTCCTCTATAGGTTTTCAAATATTAACTACAAAATTGTCCTTCCCCATTGATCTTTTTTTAGGCAATGCCAAATTTACAAATCTTCCACCATAGAAAAATCTACCCAAGGAAATCTAAAGATGCTACTGCTCACTGCTAGGAATCTAAACAAGAAGCTCCACTCCATCAAAGCTCTCCTCACTTTGGAGAATGACATCATCTATACAGTTACCGAGACATAAACTTAAACTGTAGAGAGTACCCAGATAGTGCAAGTCATCAGTGCCTTCCACACATTTAGCCCAGCAACTGGACATCCAGGTACTAAAAGTAGAGGTGTCTCGAGCTGCATCAATAACAAACATATCTCTATGTCAGTTAACAAGATGATGCAATGGGTTTACTTCACGTACAGATTACCACAAAGAAAGTCCCATACCATACCCTAGCAAGCTATAAGTTACCCTCTCTGTCCCATGAAGTCTGCAGCTCATACTTAGACCTATTTGAGACACTCGCCACTCAACCAAATGCCATACTCATGGGAGACATTAATTATCCCTCTACAAACTGAGAATTCTACACCACCCCATATTTGCAGACACAAAGATTCCAAGACTTTGTAAACACAAACACCCTGGACCAGTTAGTGCATATGCCTACTATAAGTACAAATATATAGCAAGTGGTACTCACAAATATGGGGGAATGCTGCACTCCCCCATGTTGTCTTATTTGAAATAAGAATCATTTCTGTAACCCCTGGAAACCTCTTAACAGTTAGGAACCACTCCAAGGCAAACTACCTCTTATTAAGTGATAACCCATCAAAACTTCAAGTCATTCCAAACCCACATAACACAGCAACCTGTGCAGAATTATTCACAGAAGCTCTGTACAATCATGTTAATTACTGCATAGAGGCTACTGTGCCTATCAGATGTAAGCCCAAAACTAACCTAAAAAACAAAACCACTCTTGAGGAATTCAAAGATTCAGAGATTTTTGATGCATGCCTGGGCTTGAAAGGGCCCTTGTGGTCATTAGCTTGGTGAACACCTATAAGCCTATGAACCAATATATGGGTCTACTTCAAAGGAATGAGGGCCCATGTGAATGAGTCACACATTGCTGGGATGACTTTGACGAGGCTGCATGGGATCGGAAATTTGAGGGGTCAAATCCCATATAAACAACAAGACGTAACTGACATTTAGTCAGTTAAATCTTGCCTGTGATACAAATAGGACCTGCTGGAGAGACAGGCATGTATCTCAGAGACTACCCCTTCTATGGAACAGGCTCCCCATCCATGTGAAGCAGAGTTCCTCCCTAACCCAATTCAAGTGCAACTTGGACAACTGGATGGGGAACAGGAAATTCATCCCTGGTTGGCCATCTATGTCTCTAATGGACACAGGCAACCTGTAAATGGTTCATCTCTCAGGCCCCTGCTTGTAAATGTTTAATCTCCCAAACCCCTGCTTACACTTATCAAGGGTATCAGAACCTATCAGAGATTTGGGATGTATGGCTAGGCTTAAAAAGGTCCTTGTGGTCATTAGCCTAGTAAACACCTATGAACCTATAAATGGGTTGTACAACAAAAGAAAAAAAGTCATAGGTAAAATTAGGAAATGTAACTTCAAAAAATATAAAAATGCTCTCATCAAAATGATTAGACAACTATGAAGACTAATTAAGTACAACAAAGCAAAATGTGAGCAAAGATAGCATCCCAGCCCAAAGACAACCATAAGGTATTCTTTAGCTATGTCCAAAATCTCAAAGGCAGAACGCAACAGCATGCCAAACTGTTGATAGAGGAAGCTATTTTCATGGAACTGGGAGATATAGAACATTTTCTGGCTGACAAATTTAATTCCAGTTTTACTCCCCTCTCAGCCCCTGCCATTATCCCAGGAAATGCCATCTAACATAACCCCTCCAACTATCAGTAGTAAGGAGACCTTAGATGTGGTCTCTAAGACTAAGATGGGCCCCAATAATATTCCAGGATGCCTCCTAAATAGCCTGAAATGTGACCTATCAGAGCCACTGGTGTCATTGTTCAACCATAGTCTCCACTCAGCTTCATGCCATTTGAATGGAAGACTGCAACTGTTATCCATCTGCACAAGGGTAGATCATCAATGGATCCCAGAAATTACAGACCCTTTGGTCTGACTAGCTGCATATACAAAGCCATGGAAAGAATTATCATGGTAATGATTGACAAGGAAACCTTCAGACACTGGACCCAACCCAGTTTTGTTTCATCAATGGCAGGTCATGCCTACTGAATCAGATGGGCTTCCTTGAGAAGGTCACAAAAGCAATGGATGAGGGCAAAATGGTGCATATTGCCTACATTGACCTAGCTATGGCATTTGATGCAATACCCCAGTTGGGCATAGGATCATAGGATTATAGGAAGTTACTAGGCTATTGCCCTGAGTCCCTTACAAGCTTAACATGGAATTATACATAAACCCCTATGTAATTCATTGGATAGCCATATGGATCACAGACAGGACACAAAAAGTTAGGATTGGAGAGAATCTACCTCCATAAAGAGGACTGTCACCAGTGGAGTCCCCTACTGCTCTGTACTGGTTTCACTCCTCTTTGGATCAATTTTTCAGAAGTCAAGTCCAGTGTCAAAGGCCTCTCTTACCAAGTTTGTGGATGATTGCAAGCTATGAGCAATCACAGAATCTCCACAAGAATACTAACATCTTATAGGAAGGTCTAACACAGACAAATAACTGGTGCCAAAGCCATGGCTTAAAACTCAGTGCAAATAAATGCATAATTGTAGCTTTTGGGAGGTCAGCCACCCAGGAAAACCACCTCATTGATTAAACATCCCTAAAAAAGACACAATAGTCAGGGATGTGGTGACTTATGTAGATAGCAACCTGACTTTCAATCAACATGTGTCTAAGGTTGTAAGAAATCATTGTATCACTCAGCTTACAAGTAAGGGCATAGCATCTAAGACCAGAGTAGTCATCATGCCAGTGTACTCAGCCTTCATCAGACTCATCTTTGAGTAGTTGTGCCAACTCCTGCTTCCTACAAATTTCTGAGATACAATTTATGCCTGACATACAATGCATCCTTGTATCCCACTGTGATGGATTTGTTGCATATCTGCAAAACAAACAGCACCAGAACTGCTAGATCTAAGGATTTAAACTTTGCTTGCAACTTAAATAGGACATGTTGGACAGTCAGGTACATATCTCAGTTAATCACCATTTTATGGAATAGGCTTCCCATCCATCTGAATTCACCCCTGGTCTGACATTTGTGTCTCTGATGGACTAAGACAGCTCTTAAATCATGCCCTAACATATACAACTTACAAACTAAAGCAGCTCTTAAAATAACCTCTGAGGCACATAAACTTGTGGGATACATTTGGTTTGCATGGCTAGTTTTATTAAGGCCCCAGTGGTTATTAACCTAGTAGTCACATATGAATATATGAAATGCTTAATATTGTGGTGTGGTCGGAGGCACTTTTAGGTAATGTAAAATTATTTAATGATACTGTCCTACTTTTCTGTAGCCTCTACCAATGAAAATGAAGGCTAAATAGAATTAAAATACATGTGCATACTGCTGTAAAAAATGTCAACTTACACTTTTCACTCATGTCAATCATTAGGTTGTAGGAATTTAATACGTGTCATATCGTACTGACAAATGTATTCTTTTGGTTAGCAGATCTATCTAAATTACACCAGTCTTGGTGGTTTTCTAGTAAATTTTGACTGTTGCCTCTTTTATTAATTCCCCTTTATTTGTTTGTTCTTTTCCCAGACTGCCGGTGACAAGTAGGGCTCAGCACAATACAAAATGTTGCACTGATGTATGTTGGCTGATTTAGATAGTTGGTAAGTAAATGAGGCTCAGCAAGGCTGGGATATATGAATTGCATCATTTATATATGTATACATCCCTTTCAAAAGGAATAAAATGACTTTGTCATCTTGGGGATGAGTTGTGCTGAAGGGGACTGAGTGATACCCTACATAAGAACAGCCCCATATCCACTAAATAGCACCTTATAGCTTTTTAAGTTTACATCTGGACAGCTGCATTGAGCACCACTTTCTTCATTTAATTCCCAATGTCATAGTCGGACTTCTGCTTGCTTGTGCCCTATTAATAGCTATGAAAATAGCAAGCAAAAAAAAATCATAACTTTAAACTCATACAGTTTCTATTGCATATAACTAGATTAGTTTTAATCCATTTTATGATCTTTCAGACAAGCAAAACTGTTGTGGGCATTTTTGTGCAGCACTTCACTTTTCCATAGTCAGCACCATTCTGTGGCAATCAGCGCATTAACGAAAAAGTGCTGCTGCTCTCTTCACCAATCTCTCTTAAGCATTTGTGAACTGTGGGGCTACGAATACTACTACCCTTTGTCTCTATCTTATATGTTCTGGAAATTCAGAAATTGTAGTTTGGGCTCAGTAATTCTTTCCAATAATAAATAGATATGGAAAAAGCCTAGGTGCAGACTATTTTTTTTCTTTCTTGTAATCTATATGTTTCCCTGTTCAATTTCATGGGTCACTGTATATTTTAGCTAACTGTACTGCTTAACTAATTTTTCTTATGTAAGTATTTTTACTTATTCACTTTATAAAGCTTGTAACTTGTTGTTTATTTACTTATTTATTAATTAATAACTGAGCATTTATTGCTAAAATGTGAAAAGCTCCTAACATCCAACTCTAAATAGTCAGACCACTCCGCTACACATTATCATTTGTGTTTATAATTATTTGACTTATTAACAAGAGTGAAACAGTAGTTAGGAGGTCCCCATCCTGGCAATCTGGGTGATGGCAGTTTACTACCTTAGGCCATATCAGACAAGTGCAGTGTTGAAGAATATTACTAGCCTTTCCTGCTTATCAATGTATGTGCATGAGTATATGCATGCATGTATGTGTGTGTGCAAGTGCATGTGTGTGTGTTTTTGTGTATACTTAAGATTATATTCAAGTACAGTTACTGTGGGCAAATTAGCACAGCCACTGAAACTCAAGAGTAGCAAGAAATGGGTCTGGGGAGCTGGACCAGAAACTCTCCTTAGTGAGGTGTTCAGTGTGAAGTGTAATCTTGGGTGTGGATTTTGAAGGCCCTTACCCATGGCAACAGTGCCTATGTCCTTCATGCCCTTGTGACCAAGTGAATTATTTAGTGATTTATGTGTATGCACATTTTCTAGTCTCAAATCTGTTTAATACCACTGTTATGATTCAGGAGACCATACTCCTGGTCACCACAAGGGTAAAGATTTTATAATTTTTTTAGATTGAAGATTAATTAAATGGTGGACAGAGGAGCAGGTCCAATCACTATAGCCCCTGTCCACATTCCACTTCACAATTATTACTGACATGTTTGATGCAAGTTAATACAGTACTTAATTAGCCCACATTTACATTGCAGGTTTGTAGATACATAGTGCACCTCTGAGAATTAATTGTTATAATGAGGTTGACTTGATTAATGAATATGAGTGGAGTGGTTTAGTCAGAAGAGGAAGTTTTAAATGAGTAAGATTGTGTTTTACCTAGCAAATGAGGTTTTATATGAAAGTATTACCTTTGTGAAAACAGAAGTGAGATAAAAGTTGTTAAATTAATGGGTGTGAAGCCTGAAAATTATAGCAATACAAGGACTGTATATACATTTATGCCTGTAAATGGAATATTTGCTAATATATTTTTGTTTAGTTTGTAGCAGCCTTGATCTGCTGTGCACCAACAATTATGAATCTGCTTGGAGAGCAACAGACAGTCAAGACAGATGACTGTCTGACCAAAATAAAGCTTGGAAGGGAAAATAATGCATAAATGGATCAGATAAGAGCAAATATTTTGTACTTTTTTACTTTGTTATATAATTTACAGTAGCTTATTGCATAAAATTCTGAATAAATTGTGATATTCTGTACATTTTTTCTGAATAAGAAAATTCTCTAGTCATTTAGCTGCCTATCTCAACTGCCCTTGATTTTCAAAGACTCCCTGCCTTATTTTGATTCAAATTTTAGCTTTGTCTCTCTTAACATTCCAAATTTATGACAAAAAGACTTGATAGATGCAGTAAGCAAATACTATTCTACATTAAAATGAAAGACTTTTTTATCATTCTAAATATGCAACCTATTTTATCAATGTGAATAGTGTTATGTTATCAATTCTCTAAGTAAATAATTCATGTATTTAAAAAGTGTTGTTGGTTCATGGCACTTATTGCTAATTATTTCAAGCTATCTTCATATTTATTGAAGTAACAGGTTGATTGCAAAATTTGCTAGAGGATGAGTCAAAAACACCATTTACAGGTATGTAAGAAATTTAATCTCAGGGTCTTTTTGGTGAAAGTTTTGCCTGTTTGCACAAATTCTCAGGAATCAGAATACTGATAGAGACAGAGAATGTAAAAATAGTGGTGTTGAAATGTAAAATAGATTAATAGATGGAGTAAACTAGCAAATCCAGTGGCGGAAAATGCAACAACTTATAAAAGAAGTTCTCAAGACTTCCATTGATTTTATTTTTAGAAATTAGTATTTCAGACAGTATGCACACACAGTGTACTGTTAGAGATATGCCATCTGCACCCTCATCATATTTCTGTAGTTGATCACTGTATGCTTCTTCTAACATCCTAAGGACGTGGTGTAGTTGAACTGATGATCTCCAAGTTGTCTGTAAATGTGTGTGTATGTATATGCGTGTGTGTGTGTGTGTGTGTGTGTGTGTGTGTGTGTGTGTGTGTGTGTGTGTGTGTGTGTGTGTGTGTGTGTGTGTGTGTGTGTGTGTATGTGCATGCTTGTGTGTATGCGCATGTGTGTGTGTGCGTGTGTGTGCGTGTGTATGCGTGTGTGTGTGTGTGCGTGTGTGTGGGTGCATGCATGTGTATGTCATGATGATATGGCATTCTGTCCAGAAGTAATTGTTTTTGATCACCCTCCTCTTGTCCACCCTTATACATAAAAAAGAAGTAAAGCTACATCTCACAACAGCAGCAGCAGCAATGAAGCCATGGTTTGTTAGTCAAATTTAGTTATTAATTCAGTACAAAGCCTGCCCTCACAATAAGCACAGGGTACAGCACTACACATCTGTACCACAGACACTGAAAAATATAAATATGACTTCAGCAAGAAGAAGGAAAAAAGGGCTCTTGAAAACAGGATGATAAAGCCAAAACAATCACAAGGAAAGTGTCTTAGAAGGACAAAAGTGTCAGAAATTTATGTGCTGGAACCTTGGGGAGTTCTGCAGACAGGTGAGGTTCCAAGGAGTTCTTCCCTAGGTTACATATCACCTAAGGCTCATTCTGCTTGAAAGTTGACACTGTATACACAAGGGTTATAAGTGTACAAAACTGAGAAAAATTGAGTGTGAACAGAGAAGTATATATTATGTCTGGTGTTTTTCTAGGGGGAAAATTATGGTAGGACTTAACAAACTCTTTCCTTTGGGAAGGGTGAGCTGATCATAGCTACTCACTTCCATCCGCACACACCCTCACCCCTGACTGTTTTTTTTTTTTTCTTGCAGTGCCAGGCCAGTAACATTCTTGAGATGTCTATAATGTAGTCTGTTCTTCATGTATCTCCACCACAGAGTGGCCTGAACCTGCCCTTATCTTGACAAACATCATTTCATAGTTTTAGAAATACTTATTATGGGGGGGGGGCAAATGGCTAACTGAGAGCAGCAACTAGTGAAAGCTCTGTGACTCAAAACTTTTCTCTGACAGAATATTTAATCAAAAAATTAGAATTTGAAGATAATAGCTATTTATATTCACTAATAGTAAGAGAAAATATTTATAGCTAGAAGTCCTTCAAAAGCTGTCATTTTCCTGTCAGAATTTCATCTGCTTTATTAAGAGACAAGAGATTTCAACATGAGCCACTCAAAAATGATATTCATGATTCTTCTGTTAAAAAAGTTATCCAGTCACTAATACCTAGCATGCATAATGTTTTATTTAAAATAGACAAACTGGATACTAAAATAAAAAGTTTCAAAGAACAGTCCAGAAATAAGATGGAACCTTTAGAAGTTCTTATGAAACAACAAGGTGCACAAATCAGCAATATACAGGAAACTTTAACTGACCATGAAGGGAGAGTAACTGAATGTGAGTCCCAGATTGAATTCCTTTTAAAACAAAATAACTGGCTTGTAAATAAAGTTGATGACTTAGAAAATAGACCGATATTAAACAATATCAGAATTTATGGCATACCTGAAAAATATGAGAGAGACAATATGACAAACCCCTTAACAACCTGACTGCATAAAATGTTAAATTTACCAGAAACATTATTGTTTGGGATTGAAAATGCATATAGTTTCTTGGGAGCACCTTCACATAAGGGAAATTCATTACCACGTCCAAAAATAGTCAAGTTTATGTCCAGCATGGGAAAAGAACAAATATTAAAAAGGGCATGATCCAGTCCACCTAGGTGAGCATGTAATCAGAATTTGTACCAATGACTATTCCGGTAAAGTAGTGATGAAAATGAAATCCTGCTTACCACTGATCAAACAACTTAAAAAATAACAATATTAAAGCTATTCTGGTGTTTCCTGCAAAAATCAAAATATTTCACAGAATGAATTAAAGTATTTGAAACACTGGATGAGGCATTTACATTCACTAAGAAAAATAAAATATTGAAGAGATGGACTGGAATCCTGCTCCCATAAAAGGCAAAGTGAGCTGCATTCATGGAAAACTGCTTCTAAAGTTAAAAAGCTTCAAAACAATCTCCATTTATTTTCTGATTGCTGAACCATCATTTCCTGAAGCAATACATTTACCCTTTAAGTAAAGGGTTTGTTTAGGACTTTAAGCTTCAAAACATATGTACGTTTGTATTTATATTTTAAACTAAAGCATTTTACATGATACAGGATATAAACATTTAGTCTATATTTATAGTGAAAGACAACATATTTAATTTAAACTAAATATATAAATGCATTTCTAAATGTTAAAGAAACACTTCCTGTATGAGAATATAATTAAATTATAATTAATAGGATTGGTAGATTAAGCCTATATAAGATAAAAAAGGTTATTTTATTTGTTTTAACTTTACTCATTACATGCATTACTAGGTTAAATTAATGTCAGATCTAAGTAATGTGCAAATTAGAAGTGTTAAAAGTGCCGGTGACTATGCTTTCTTTATTCCTGTATAGCGCATTTCTTTCACATGTTGCTTATGAAGCAATTAACAATTAAAAAAAGCTTGACATAAAAAGAATGATGTAGTTGTGTGAAACTGCTTGATTCTTGCTTGCTTTATTTCCTGCCTTTTTGAGCTGTTTTGATGAAAATTCAGATCCTAAAAGAGTTCAAAGCTCATCACTGATATTTGTGAAAGAAGGAAGTGCCTGAATCACAGCCGCAATGATGAGGAGAAAATACTTCAACTTCTTTTCATGTGTATAAATGAGAAAACTGCTCAAAATAACATTTATTTAAAAAATGTATTTATACTTAGAAGTAATGCATTAGAAAAACAAAAGCTATAGTAATGTTTCACATTGTGCTGTTTCTAGTATATAATTTGCTTGCATTTTACCAAAAGTCAGCACTTTATCCTGCTGTGTTATTAATCTCAACTGCATATAAAAATGGGAAGGAGTAAATTTAGATGTTTATTAATGATTAGTGTAGTTCAGAGTAATTAAGAAGAATGAGAAACTTACTGAATAAATTAGCAGTTGCTGCATGTTGTGAGCTGTCATTTTCACTTGCTGTAATTAAAAACTAAAGTCAGGGTGTGAAACTCATATAGGTTCTTAGGTTCGTAGGATGATACAATGCTATTGGCCTGGAGGCCCTTATAAACCTAGCCAAGAATTTTGCCCATGTTCCCACAAAGTCAGCACTTTTTTCCCTGTCCAGCAGCGACACCTGTGGGATCCCAGGGGTGTATTTCTGTTTCCCATCCAGTCATCCAGGTTCCTCTTAAAGATGGTGATTGACGTACTCTGCTTGACATGGAGAGGGAGTCTATTGCACAGATGAGGGAGTCTTTGGGACACAAATCTATCCCACCAACCAGTTCTATTAATGTCACAGACCAGGTTGAGGGCTTGCATGTGGAACAACAGTACACAATCGGTAAACACACACATCATGATTAGGCAGGCATGAATTATTTTATATATAGTCAAGATTGCATATAATATGAGAATTAATAAGAAAGGTAAACATCTATGAATAATATGCAAATATACAAGGAATGAAACATATTTTATGCAGTATTAATAAAAGAGTAATATCAGTAGGTTAAGAAATATATACACATGTTGCAATCTTTAATAGAGAAATGTTAATTACGTTTTTTGATGGGAGATTTTAGTAATGCAAGTTATATAAAATAAGGTAGAATATCAATGAAGAAATAAGACAGAAAAATATATTTGATCAGTAAACTGTTTACAAGGAAGGTGTATATATTACATATACATGCATATGTCAGAAATGAGACTGTAGAAGATCCCATAACATTTACACAGAAAATTACATTAAAAATATTTGAAAAGATCCTGAAACTGAAATCTGAAATATGGTCACATAAACATTGAAGCTTTTTACATATTGTATGTCATTGGATTCACTAAGACTACATACAATAATACATTTCATAAGTCAGGGCTGAAATATGAGTGTTTTATTGCTGAGGCAGTTTGTTCATTTTGATAGAAAGTAGAGTAGATTGTTTCAAGATATTTAAACCTGGGAAGGGAGAATGTGGTTAGAAATGAGCACGTTGTAACTTTTAGTTACAATATAGCCTGCAAAGGCTTTTTGACTCTGTTGAGTAGCAAGGTATTGCCTTTAACCTTAGTAATGTACATATTGTCTATGAATTCATTTAATGAGTCAAAAGATTTTTAGATAATTTGATATTTATCATATCAAATGTGTTGTGTAAATGTAAAATATAGACACTTTTACTTTTAAAATTAATTCAGAACTTTTGTTAGAGTTATAAAATGTGTATATATCTTTTAGCATGATAAAAGTATATATACATTAATTTTCCTATTGTATAATAGTTTACTAAGATAAGATTTCTTGTCACTTTTAAGTTTACAGATAACTGTATCCCTTCATGTCCTACTCTGTTCTACTTATTTGTTTAGAGATTTAGTTATAATAATATTAAATGAGTGAATAATTTAGGAATAATAGAGACATATATATTTATGTATTAGTAGTATGTTTTTGTTTGTCTTTTGGCTTTTTCCCAGTAAGGGGTCGCCACAGCGGAACTCCGGTCCGCTAATGATTGGCAGTAGATTTTTTTACGAAACACCGAGGTGCCAACTCGACGCCCAACCTTCAATGAAGGCATGCCCATTTACGCACACATGTCTTTCGAACGCTACCCAACCATGGGGTGAACATGCAGACTCCACACAGAAGGCACTCCCAAGCCAAGCTGAGAATCGAACGGGAGAACCTCTTGCTGTGAGGTAATATTCTAATATTTGTCAGGTTATTTATTATTTGTGATTAATAGAAGTGGATCATTAAACTTTATATAGTAATGGGGAATAGTTTTAATTGGCAAAATATACAACTAAGTTAGTAATCTTTCATTTTTTTAACTTACATATGATATTATATTAATTATTTATGTCACCATAACTTTTGTCTGGTTTTTGATGCCATTTTAGGTTTTGATAGGTAGAAACATAGTATAGTTGTTTTTCTATTTGATAGGCAAGCTGGGAATTTTAGTATCCGTGCTAGGTTGTGTTTTATTAGTAATATGTATAGTTACAGTTGTAGACTTTTTTTTTGTTATTTATGAGTTTTAGCAGTTTAACTTCTAGAAAGGAAGAATTAAAACATGTGGAGTGTTAATATAGTTGTTGGAGGGATACATTAGAGTCTTATATACAGCTGCATTAATATGATGGATAATTGTGTCATATTACGTCTTGATAAAAGAAATCTTCTCAAATAAATGGAAGGTGGATGGATGGATGGATGGATGGATGGATGGATGGATGGATGGATAGTTTTAATCTATTATCTATTAATGTAAATGGATTAAACAATGGCAACAAAAGGAAATCATCAATGAGAATTTTAAAATTAAATAGAGGAGACATTATATTCATGCAAGGGATTCACCTGATAAGACATACAGTATCTAAATAGCTTTGGTTATGAAATGTCATCATCTCCTTTTGGTCACAAAAAGGGAAAGGGAACTGACATACTTTGGAGAAAATCTGCTGTAATGCCTAGGGTCATGGAATCTATTAATGATCCTAAAGGAACGCATACATTTGTACTAATTAAATATAATGGCAAACTCTATACACTAGTTAATTTTTATTGGAGCTCTAGAATAGTTAAAAGAGTAGCTAAAGATCACTTAAATGTATTACAAAGTCATTGGAAGGGTAGTTTATTTTTTATCTATTTTAACTGCATATCTAGTATAGAAGATATAAGTAAACAGAAGAAAGCTAAAATGTTAGCATCAGCTGAAGCACTAAACATATGGATTAGTAATAATAATGTAGTTGATTTAATAGTAAAAGCAGAAGCTAAGTCATTTTACCCATTATTCTTATGCACATGGGATGCAAACTAGAATGGATAGAATTTATGCTTCCACAGATTTACTTAACAAAATTAATTATTTTAAAACTATTTATTGTCCTTTACCTGATCATAATGCATTAAGTATTAACATACCAATGGATATAAGGAAATTTCAGACTATTTGTAGAATCTCAGTATATATAATACCTGCTTAAGTACCATGCATTGAGTGTTAGCTCAGTTTGTAAGGATGCAGGACAGCATGTGTGCTGTGTGTTCAAGTTTTGAAAGAGGACACATATATCTTAAACAGTTATACTGATGTCGTATAATCCATAACATTCCATTAACATCGGCTATTTAACAGCAGTGTCAGTATATCTTCATAAATCCTGTTATATGTCTGAAGAATTTAGTAGGCTAAAACTGAATTCTGTTTTAAATGCTGTAAAGCACCGTTTTGTCATGAAATACTGAAGTCAATCACACAACAGACTCAAACTGTTATTTTTGAGGGACTGTGATGAGCCCACTAACAGTTGCAATAAAGGACAGGGAAGATGCATGTATTTAACTAGTGATGTACAATTTCAAGGAATAATGTTCCTCATACATACCTTTCTGTGTCCTTAATATACAGCAAAATGTATGGTTCTGTTCACACAAGCGGGATGTTACAAGACACTGTCACACTGTATGAGGAATGGATTATCTCAATTACTGTTAATTTCTCAGAATACAGTGCTGGCATGAATGCAATCTGAAAACAGTTTAACTACATGAGCAGCACATCTTCATAGTTTGCAATCCTAAGCCAAAAACAGTATTAGTATACTACAGTTCTCGGGTGTATATCACATAATCGAAATCCCAAAATATCGAACATCATAAGCTCAAACTTGGAATGTTGAAATGTGATATAATCGAAAGCTCAGAATAGTGAATTTTCTCCCAGGGAAAAATTTCACTGTTCCGAGAAACACACACACACACACACAATACAAGCACACCAAAAAAAGTAATCCACACATATACACTTAAAATCCTACTTCTAACCCTACACTAAACTGTACATACACTAATATCTATCTACTTACCTTAACCCAAACCCTAACCCTAAGGTCTGTAACTATTGCATACTCACCTTACCCACTCCCTAACCCTAAGGTCTGCTACTATCACACACTCACCTTACCTGCTCCCTAACCCTAAGGACCCAAACTATCGCACACTCATCTTACCCGCTCCCTAACCCTAAGGTCCCTAACTATCACACACTCACCTTACCTGCTCCCTAACCCTAAGGTCCCTAACTATCCCATTCCCACACTCACCTTAACCCGGTCCATTCGTGCACTTACCTTAACCCAGTCCATAACCTTCACACTACAGTGGAGAAAATAGCAAAGTGGCAGAAACAGCCCACCGAATTCTTTCCCTAGGAAAGAATTCGATGTTCTGCAGCTTCGCTATTTTCAGCGTTCACTGTTTTGGGTTTGATATTATAACATTTGATGTTTTACTACGATGTTATAATATAAACCCCCATTCTCCATCAGGATGATGTCATAACATTAACTCTTTTCACTGCCTGGAAAACATACTTTTACAGTTAAGATGTGTTAGGTAGGCAGATAGGTCTCAATTTCAATTTGGATGTAGTTCCATCTGCAGGTTTGAATCTCCTGTCCTCCAATCTGTGCACAAAGATGATAACACCTGCATTTACAATGTCTAGTGAGTTTGGGCTAAACTAACCCCCAAATTAAATAAACTCCATGTAGGAATAGTGTTAAGTCCTACACAGAGTGTACTGTGGCCATGTCTGCAGCTCCACCTTGGCAGCAAGTCTTGCATATTAATGAAGGCGTGCTGCTGAGAGGGAGCCGTGTAACATGGTTACAAAATCAGTGTAGGGGGTGTGTTACAGTGTCTGCAGATGAGTAACACAGTGTTACAGTGTCTGCAGATGAGTAAAACACACCCTGCACTATTAAAGTGCTGGATGGCACTTAAATAAAGGGAAACACATTTAAATATTTTTTTTGTGTGTGTTTGTGCATCACGGCGCTTAGCAATAGACACATGCCAGACATCTAAAAATAGAAACTGGATGCATTTAATTACTAGAAAAGGTCATGTTTAAGCATAGCTAAGTGGGTTTGTGCAGCCTGGTCCTCAGCAGTGCTTAAACATAACTGAGACCTATATAGAACTGTATAGCCCTAATCACCATATCCTTGTTATCTGAGTGGTTAGACTGACAGCTTCATGTGCAACAGGTGCACGGTTTCCATACGGGTCATTCAGCTTTTTACATGCGATAGGGACATTTTTTATTTTTTTTTTTTTTATGTATACATTGACATTTGTCAGTGGGGTTAGTCCAGCTGGACCACAAGCCCATATTCAGTTGAGAACCAAGGATAAAAGCCCCAGTTACTGATAATGTCCAATACATCAAAGTTACACTTCAAGATAATGTAGTGAAATGCATATGTTTAGGAGATATAAAGTAAAATAGATACACATAATAATAAAGTATCATTAATGAACAATTAGTTTCTATAATTTTTTTTTTAATTCTGGTTTGCCCATAGCTAAGCTCTGCTAAGCACTGCTAAGCCAAGCCAAGCAATGCTTAAACATGACCTGCTTTAGCACTACTTAGTAACGTGCAGCTCTGCTTAACTGGTTTGAACACTGCTAAGGAATGACTGTTTAAGCAGTCCTCAGCTCAGCTAAGCTGGTTTGCACATCACTAAGCATTGCTAAGCATTGCCAGTTTAAGTACTGCTCAGCTAAGTTTAGCGGGTTTATACCATGCTAAGCTTCACTTAGCATTCTTAAAAATGGTCCAATAGTGGCAAAGGGCAGGAAAACAGCCTTATTTAAGCTGAACAGGTGGGAATACAGCCAGAAACTGTTGGAATTTAATTACTGCAGGAGCTATGGCTGGAGTTGGAGGGGGTGCACATTTCTGGGCACAGTGCTGGGGCATTGTGGAGTCCAGAGTCATGGTTGGACTCCTTGTCAAAGACCTTGGTAACCAGCTGCTGCAAGGGGCCAGTACCAAGACTCTGAATACAAGTCAGAGATCTGGGACCACCTGATATGTGACCTCACCACTGGAACTGGAATTCCCTGCACTGCTGAGCAGGTACATCATCATTATGATGACCTGAAGTGAAGGAGGGGGCAGCTCCTGGCCCAATGGATCCAAGACCCTCAGGACTGCAATGCCTCAGAAGTTTGTTAAGTATAGGAACCATTGATTTACCAAATTATAGTATGAATATCTGATAGACAGGCATGCATAATGGTGTGTTTTCCCCCACAGCTGCAAAGGAGAGGGCTCACAACCTGGAGGCCCATGCAGGGTGCCTGACCAGGATGCACCAAGAGTGTGGTGAGTACAGATATATCTTGCAATATAGAGTAATATAAGAAGGCATACAGTAGTAACTGCCAGTAGGTATAGTCTGCTGTGAGTGTACTGCAATGAAGGTGTACATAGACCTTGACTGATATAAGTGAGTATTACCAGGTACAGTTCAATACAGATTAAAGCATGAAACACACTACTGTTACATAAAGAAAATTAATACAGCATTAATGATGTTTGGGAATAACATGTGTATGCTGTATTAATACATGTTCTGGTAATAAAGTACACCAGCATTGAAAATGTGAAGGGAATAAATTAACTGCATTGCTAATTTACAGTAAATACAGTACAACTGCAGTCAGAATTGTGAAGAAATAAAGGTAGTACTGCATAGATTGTGTAATAGATGTCTTCCAATGCCTGCATTATTTAAAGTGTAGAACAATAAAGATACTCAGCTATATACCAATCACTGTGTCACGTCATCCTCAATAATTCTGTGTTCTGCCAATTCTTGTGTGTATTCTGAGCTGTTGTTCAAGAAATCAAGTATTGCAGGTTTTGTGAATTAAACATGGATATAACACCATGAAGTGACCGAAGGTTGGCCAATACTGTTTTATACTGTTTTGACTGTATTTCATTGCTATATACTGTTTCATTACTCTTATTGCATGTTTACTGAATTTCTTAACTGTAAACTGCTTTTTGATACTGAGAGTTGTATTTTCTGTTTGTGAGTGCTCTATCCGAGCTTTTCTGTGCATTTTTGATTTTTTGAGGTTTCTGTGTTCTGCAGCTAGGAACTGTAATAGTGTGCATTACTATAATTTCATTTTTATTTAATTACTAAATTGTAAACTGCTTTTTCATACTGAGACTTGTATTTTATCTTTGTGGGTGTTCTTTCTATGCTTTAAAGTGAGGTTTCTGTGTTCTGCTCAGGTGGCATAATCTTGATAGAGACCTGTTGTCTAGGCTGGTAGTTTTGTTTGAGTTTCCTGTGTTTCTGGCAGCCATTTTCTGCTGATTGTCTTCATTATTATTGAGAGTAACAAGGCCTCCTGATCTTCTGTAGTACGAGTGATTGGGGAATAGCAGGGGCTGACTAGTAATTTGATCTTCTAACTCTTCCATTCTTACTGGTATATAAACCCTGTGTCTTGAAAAGGTTGTACTTGTATTGCTCAGGCTGTGGATTGTATTTCATTACTGAAACTAAGTGGAAATTCCTTAAGATTCCAAGAGCAGGATAAGTTATTTCTTACACTTATTTCACTGAACTGCACTTCTGAAATGCTTATAATTGTGTTATACAGTTGATCTACTACATTTTGCACTGTTATAAAGCTTTTTTATTGTTTCACTGCATTTATGTACTGTTTTATACTGTTTTAACTGTATTTTTCATTGCTAGAAACTGTTTCATTACTCTAATTGCATGTTTACTGAATTACTTAACTGTAAACTGCTTTTTCATACTGAGAGTTGTATTTTCTGTTTGTGAGTGCTCTATCCGAGCTTTTCTGTGCATTTTTGATTTTTTTTTTTTGAGGTTTCTGTGTTCTACAGTTAGGAATTGTAATAGTGTGCATTACTATAATTGTCTGTTTACAGTTAAAAGCATTCTCTAGTCTGCTTGCTCCTTAATCTGTTTAAAACTTTCATTTAGTGGTACAGGCTTTGCAGTTGCCCACCCATACTGTATATTTGATCTGTGGCACTCCTCCCAGTCTAGTGTCATTAGTTCATTCAATCTAATAGAGAACATTTGTGAAGGCCAATCCACTCAGATTCTTAACATTGAATTAACTTCTGTTCCAGCTTTCTCCATTTCCACTTTTACTGAAAAAAAAAATTCTAAGCTTGCTTCCCCCTTTTCCTGTGGCAGGTCTTGTCCAGATATGGATTTGCTGTGTCCAGGACTGTTTTGAGCTCCTGAGCCCCCCCCCCCCCTTAACTAGGGTTAAATTATTCTTGGTGCCATAAAGTCTTCTCTTCAAATTTTCCCTTGCAACTAGCCAGCTTTTTAGTTTTAGCATGCAAATCGGTTTCTTTGAGCTCAGCACTTGTTCAGAACTCATTATAAGCACTAAATAAGTTACAAATTACTACAGCACTCAACTTTCCTCACTTGTCTAGAGGAAAACAGTTTTTAGTACTTAATAAATAAGCACCTATTCAGGCATGTCTAAAGGTCAGCTCCCGGTGTTTTCTTCTGTCTACCTGATGAATCTGAGCATCTTGGGACAATGAAGCAATTGCCTCATGTACACAGACAACCCTCTCCTCCTACCACCCAACACTATGACCTGGTAGCAAAGCTCTCTTCACTGAAGACTGGACTAGACAGTCAAGAGGAGAAGGTAAACACTTGCACTGCACCACACTCATCACATAGCCCCTCAAAACCTACACCACCAAAACACACACACAGAAGCACAAAACACACACCTACATTCGCGGAGGATCTCAGTAAAAATCTGCCCAAACAACTGAGACCTCCAAAGCAGAAATGCAAGCAACCTCCACCCCCCCCAACAAAAGCCAAATAACACATAGCCCACATTCTCAGTGTGCCACTCAACTACAGCCCATAAGGCATAACGTACCCAACACTCTAGTCATAGGTGACTCTATAGTCAGGCAAACTGATGTTCCACTCACCAGGCTAAACAAGGAAAAAGTTACTGTTAACTGCCTATCGGGTGCCAGGATCCGTCACATAATGCACAAACTCAGGTCACTCCACAACAAGTACAAATATGACTCTGTCATTGTCCATGTTGGTGTGAATGACCTGAGATGTACCTCCCTGGACTACATGAAAAGAGACATGGAGGAGCTCTCTGATCTTGTAGCCCAGGCAGGTATGACCCTAGCCCTGAGTAGCATCCTGCCATCACCCAGAATGATACCACAGTACAAGGACAAAATTATTGACTTTAACAATTGGCTAAGCTTCTGGTGTCATTCTAAGGGAATCCAGTATCTGTCTGCCTGGGATGACATGATCGACAGACCATGCTTTGCCAGAGATGGCCTGCACCTGTTGCCCTTGGGATTCTGGATACTGGCAAAGGCTCTTGCCACCCCTGTAGTGCATTTTTTAGGCAAGGTTCAAATGACAAATTCACCACCGTAACAGGTACAAGCAAGCAAAATCTGAGGGTAAGTCTAAACCTCAAACTGCACTCACTCAAGGCACTCCTTAAAATGGAGAACATTGACATCTGTGCAGTGACAGAGACCTGGTTCAAAGCTACAGAGAGCACCCCTGCATTACCAGGCTGTAATTCATACCACACCTTTCGACCACCAAACCCGGACCGAAACACTAAAGGTGGAGGCATGTCCATATTCATTAAAGATATCCACACCTCCAAGCTAGTTGCTCAGCATAATGCATCTGAGATTATCCAAGTTCAACTAACTTTGGGCAAAACCGCAATCCAGATTGTAGCTTGCTACAGACCCCCCACCATGACCCAGGATTCCCACTCCTCTTTTCTTTATACACTGGAAAATATTAAGGTACAACCCAACACTCTAATAATGGGTGATTTCAACTACCCTACCATTAACTGGGAGAACTACTCGTGTACCAACTCTTTTGCCCAATGTTTTCTGGAAATCATCAGTTCCAATGCCTTGGATCAACTTATCCACACCTCCACCAGGGGCAGCAATATACTAGACCTGGTCATCACCAACATGGGTGGCCAGTGTTCCACACCAGAGGTCAGCTCCTCGTCGGTCAGATCTGACCACAATCTAATCACCTTAGACATCCACATCCTGCTCCCACCTCCCATTAGGAAAACAACCGTAAAAAATTTCTCCAAAACCAACTTCACGCTTCTTAAGACAGAAGTGGCAAACTTCATGACACCCATGCAGATGGACAATAGAGGTACAACTGCTGAATACTAGACAAATGCACTTTATAAGCACTTACACGAGTGCATGTGTGCTATCCCTAACAGAACCAAGATGCTATCCTGCAAAAAAAGAAGCCAATCTGGTGGTCTTCTGTGATAAACAAACTCTACAACAGAAGAAAGAAACTGTTGAAAAAGAGTAAAATCCCATCATTGGAGGAACTCCGTGGTCAGCCTCAGTAAGAAGCTGAGATCCCTCATAAAATCCTCCAAAGCTAGTTATGAAAACAAAATCACAACTGATTCTAAAGACAACCACAAAGCATTCTATAGCTATGTCAAGAATCTCAATGGCAACACTCAGATCTGCTCTGAGTTACAGCACAATGACACTAAATATACAAAACCAACTGATATTGCCAACATCCTGGCAGATAGGTTCAGTGCTGACTTTACCCCCCTCTAACCCCCTAAAGGGCCCATCTTTATACTGGAAGAATGCAAAGTTCCTGTAATCATGGCTGCACAAGTAAAAACCTCACTCTCCAAAGCCAAGAACACAGCATCCATGGGACCTGACAGCATCCCAGGCTGCCTTCTACATGAACTACAGAATGAACTGGCACTCCACCTAAGTACCATGACCAATCATAGCCTCACCTCAGGCTTTGTGCCCATTGAATGGAGCACCACGACGGTTATCCCACTACACAAAGGGGGGGCGACAACAGACCCCGGGAACTACCGCCCCATTAGCCTGATGAGTCTGGTCTGCAGGGCCATGCAATGTATCATCATGGAACTCATAAACAAAGACATTGGAGATCTCCAAACTCTGGACCCCACACAGTTTGGGTTTGTAAAAGGCAGATCATGTCTCCTAAACCTGATAGTTACCAAAGCCATAGATGAGGGTAAGGTGGTTCACACAGCCTATCTAGATCTCGCCAAGGCATTCTACACCATTCCTCACTCTGGAATTATAGATAAACTCACTAAACTAGGTATAAATCCCTATGTCACAAGATGGGTTGCCAACTGGCTTACTGACAGAACTCACACTGTGAAAGTAGCAGACTCCAAATCAGACTTCAAACCAGTGACAAGTGGAGTACCACAGGGTTCAGTCCTGGGTCCTCTTCTGTTTGGTATCTGCTTCTCTGAAGTACAGGCTAACACAGAAGGTCTTTGGCTAACTAAATTTGCAGATGACTGCAAACTAGGAGCCATAATCAAAACTCCTAATGATGTGGACATCCTACAAAAGGGCCTCACTGAGACAGATGCCTGGTGTCAATGCCATGGCCTCAAGCTCAATGCCAAAAATTTCATTGTCATCCCCTTTGGTAAAAACTCTGTACCCATGAACTACCACATAGGTTTCTCATCCAGAAAAAAAGAGGTCATTGTTCCCCTCTACTCATCACTCATTAGACCCATTATAGAGTACAATGCCCCTTTTAGTATGTACCTCACAAGACATCTACAACAACTGGAAAGGCTGCAGAAATACCTCACAAAGAGGATTACTGGCCTCAAACAGATGCCTTACACAGACTGACTCAAAAAACTCCAGCTTTACTCCATCGCATATCGACTACTCAGAGGTGATCTCTGCCTAACATACAAAGCTATGTCAAACCCAGAGCTGTTGGACATGCTCCACTTAAACAAATCCCAATCCCTCCGAGCTACAATGCTTTAGGGACCTAAACCTTGTCAACACAATAAACAGAACATGCTGTAGGGATAGATTCCTGTCCCAGAGATTTCCCATACTCTGGAACAGACTACCAATCTATGTCAAACAGAGCTCCTCATTAGCACTCTTCAAGAAAAATCTTGATGATTGGATGGGTAAGAGGAAATTCACCTCAGGGATCACTTCTATGGTTCTGCTTGAGAAGGGCACAGGAAAATAATTTTCTTTGGTGGTGAAAGCCAGGGTACCTTTTTGGCTAGGCTTGTATAGGACCTAGGGCCAGTAGCCTAGTACCTACCTATGAACCTATGAACCTATGAATATATAACTGTCATGCTAAAGTGTAGATGTGGAGCTGTACTACAAGATATAATGCAATATGATATGTGTTCTGCACTAAGATCTGAACCTACAGTAGTACTTTCTAAGGTATTATAGTGTGTTTCTCCCAGGATTGTCTTTTGTTAACCTTTGTAGTTCAGCTATATGCATTCCTGAACATAGGTACACTGATGCAGGCAAGTATGAAACTCTAATAGCTGTAGACTGCAAATATACCATCTGCAGATGTATATGGGTCAGGTAGGCAAACCAGCCTGTACAGATCACACATATTCCCATCCCCTAGGGGTTAATTGGGTACACCTGCATTCCAAGTATTAATACACAATTCACCTACTATCTCTATCATGCATGAATCTCATGCATGTATGTTCAGCTGTCACTGGAGTCTTATGTGACACTCTTCTTATATTACCAGGTCACACTTTGTCACCAGGTGAGCTTTAGGTACATATCTCTCAATCAGCACACAGCAGTGGCTCACTAGCTCAGTGTGATAAGCAATATATATGTTGTTCATTTTGCCACACACAGACTGGGGTTTGAATCCAGGGACAGGTACTAAGATATATTTATAGTAACAGACAAGTTTTACTGGCTATTTATAGAAACAGTTATGTATTGTTAACAGATATTCTCCCCACAGGACGTACAGTTAAATAAATGTCTGTAGTAGCTGTATGAAGTGTATACTAATGTCTGTGTTCGGATGTACTAGTGCATAAACAGCATTTCTTTCTCAGCAAGGAGGTAAGACTCCATTAAATAAAATGACATGAAGTACAGTACTATTCCAAGTTAATAATCAAATTAAATGTTCTATTGTTGGTATGGCTGTATGCCTGGTGCGTCTGTGAATGTCTGTTGATAGTCTAACCCCATGCCTGCCAATGATGGCAAGATAAGTGTAAACTCTCTGTACTGTGCACAATACATATCTCTCAAGTGTAACATTGTCAAGGATAGTGATCACTGCTGCCAAAAACCTTGGACACAGATATAAACCCAGTTGAAGTATGCCAGTAGCACACTCACACAACATCAGTGCAGAGTACACCTTGGTAGTCATATATGTTCCCCTGACGTGTAATAGTCCCCTGTAGTATGTGCCTGTAGGTGTTACAGTTTGGCCAGTACCATCCCATCTGGATAGCTTGAGAGGTATGTATGTGCTACAGAAGCTTTAGGGTACTTGTAGACATAAAGTAAGGGCAGACCTGTAGAGTATTGAGCAGTACTGTTGTGAAAGATATACCTATACAGTTGGTAATGGAATGTCTTTCCTTCCTCCCACCCCTTATCTGCATCACAAATTATTATTCTTATACTACAGGCATGGTTCCATTTTCACATATGTTGTTTTCAAAACCTAATGTTGAGCCTTGTGTTGTATTATTGGTTATATATTACAATAGTTGCATACTAACATACCTTGTAGAAATACCAATGCTGTTGGCCTTTTGCCATAACTATCACTGGAATGCTGTTACAATAAGGACTGTTATTCCATGTATGCCTATGTTCTGCATCCTATGCAATTCTATTGTTCTGGGTTAATTGGAATACCCATGCATGCTGTTATAACTAACATTGAAATGTTTTGTTTATGACTTACCAATACACTTTGATAAACCTCATCACCATAGCATAATTTTGTATGGCAGTTCCAGCAGATCTGCCTATCCCACCTCATCTGGCCATGGCACCTGGTCCCAACCTGCAGCTGATTCCTCAACTGGTCCTGCACCACCCATGGGTGGAACCACCTCAGGGGACGGGGCCCCCCAGGTGCAGGTGTGGAGAGGATGTGGTCACCCAAGATCAGTTCTCAGGGATGGTGCACAGGGTTATCCAGTGCAATTCAGATGACCAACTGTGCCAGATTGAGGGCAGACTGGAGGGGCAGGCCATCCCCGGTGCACAGCCCCCAGCACAGCCACCTTCTGAGCTGTGAAGAAGCAGTGGTGACTGCCCATAGGTGGGGAGCTCAGTCCCACTGTTGCCATCTGGGAGCACTTGGTCCTTCAATTCCCAAACACCCTCCCTGTCCAAGGTGTTTACCCCCTCATGAGTTATACACTGCCCCTGTCCACTGTCTTGTTTGTCTTGTCTGTCTGAAAATGCAACCTCTCCTACCCAACTTACCTCCCCAAATGTACCTACAACTCTTCCCCAACATTCCATTCTCTCCTTAAAAATAAAATACCATCTGTCCCGCAAAAAAAAAAAATATCGCCCCATACATAAATCTCCATTTGCCCCCACATACACTGCCATCAATCAATCATCCCAGCAATCAATCAACAAAGTTATGTCACCCACATCCCTCCCTGTGGGATGCGAGGCTCCAAATTCCAAATTGTCCACAACATGCACAGCTGTTGCTGTACAAGAAATGGAGAGCTATGGTCTTTTCCTACACCCATCCTGTACATCCCTACCTGCCTTTTATATTGCTTTTCTCCCTGTTTGCCCTCATTTTGCCACTTTCCTATCAGCTTTTTTCTTTTCTTTTTTTGGAAATAGCTCAGGTTTAAGCAGGACTAAGCATTGCTTAGCATCATGGCACGGCATGTAAACCCATGCAAACCTGCTTAAAACTTTAATCACCTTATCTGAGTCTTACACTGTTATGCACATCAATAAAATAATCACCCCTGCCAAGTCTCAAATGCAGAACCCTCTGAATTATAGCATAGTGAATTGGCCCCCTAGGCCAATGCACCTCAGGAGAATAGTTGGTGTTTCTATAAATATATCATGCATTACATTGAAGTTATATCAGCAAAAAGATACGAGCCTGTTAAGTATTGAACTTAGGGCCATGTCCACTACAGCATAGTACATTAGCCAACTCAGCTCTGGGGAGTAACTGGTGCTTTTATAAATATATCATGCATTACACTAATGTCACATCAGCAAAAATGCACACCCCTGCCATGTATTATACCCAGCATGCTGTCAACTACAGCATAGTGCATTCACCCACTAGGCCACTCACCTGTGAAAAAAGAGTGGTGTTTTTACAAAGCTATCCTGATTGCCAGTGACATACTATTTCTACATATAATGGGATAAATGACAGCATACTTGGGCCTGTGATGCAGACACCAAACCAGTACACAGCCAAATACATGTTGATGGATGTACATGAGGCCTATGATATCAGGTAGAGCTGCAACTGCACAGACTGTTGCAGAATGTCCACAGTTGTGCCACCTACTTATGGCATGGTTGTCATAAAACCTATTCTGTGTGCTGAAGTACTGGCAAGTAAATGCAGATTGAGGTTACAAAATCAGGACAGACAGGTCAGTGTCACATGTCATACCCATCCGTACACACATGTTCATGCCAATCCTGTGTAACACACTGTATGCATGCACATATGTCTTGCAACTGCACCTACCATAATAATGAGTCAGTAGCTCTGTGACATACCTAGCATGTGTGATATCTGGGCACCCACAGTCCTGGCCCACAGTCCAGTCTGTTGCACAACAATTAAATGCTTATCAATACAACATAGAAATAACTGGGCCCTGCAATATCCAGCAGAACTGGTTGCTGCTACCTCAGTCACAGCCAACAACAGTAGCATGTCAAAGGCCTGTAGGGTGGGACATGTGTCACAAATATAAATATGTGTCCTAAATACCATCTACCACTTTCTGGATGGCAGTATTGCATAACATATGTACCAGAGGCACATGCCTTATCTGGACTGTCATGAATACTCTCATCCTGGCTATTCTATCACAACAGAGCTGACACTTCTCCCTAACTCACATATACAGCTTGCTGTCCCCCAATGTGTTCACAATTCCCAGTATGATTCCTGGCCAGAATGCAGCAGCTGCAGCCTGCTACACATGCAACAGTATGTTCAGCTACCTGCTACAGACCTAACATACCTCCCAAACACCTAGAACAGGCCATCCATACAACACCCATACATAAAGGGTTGGGGGAAATGGTCAGGTGACAGGGACATGTGTCACAGTCTCCCCCTACAAACATACTCAGCTGATAGACCAGCATCAACTGCAGTAGCATGCACATTCAGATAAAAATGATGTATGGCACTCACATCTGCCTGTCTCCTTACTGACCCCAACACACATTGTTAAACAGTAGACTGCCACAGAATCAGAAAGTCTGTTAACAATGGGCAAACATGGCATGCAAAACTGTGGACATACCATATCAATCCAAACAGTGGACAGCATTCCTATCTACCCTCTGTGATGCTGTAGCTCCCACACCTCGATAATGTCCTCCTCACAGGCCAGGAAAAGGGCAAAGGCCTACATGAAGGCCTTAATTATAGCACTGTGTTGCCATGCCATTGGCTAATAAAATGCAACCCAGCTGTTCTGGATGCTATTATCAAGTGTGAGTCACATATTGGTGCACAGGCAATCACCTGTTCATGAGCATTACCTACAAAAGGCAAGCTGCTGCCTATGGTAAACAGGTCTCTGACTTTCTTCGTGAAGACAGACTGTGCCTTTCTAGAAAAACTAACACTGGATTTCTGCTCACAAAGGAGTACAGCACTATACCAGGTATGTCATAGAATTCCCCATGTAATGGAATGCATATGGGGGGATGCAGTCATGGGAAATAGGAATTCCAACAGTAGGTCTCAACAACATATCTTGGAATGACATGTTGCTGTTAGTCAGCTGTCAAGCACCTACAGTCTTCCCTTTGGCTCTGTCTGCAATAACATAGATCACAGCTCTAGCCCCTGAGTCCCCTCAGCAATGGTCAGCTCACGTATGAATGCTGCTAGAGTGTCTGGTGTACAATAGTGACAGTAACTACTGGTGAGTACTACATGCACTGTCAGTGAGCCCCTCTCAGTCTGTGAATGTCATACAAGCATAGTTCGACTATTGTCCAGGTGTCCCTGATTGTTCCTGACATACTCTGGCTAGGTCACTGTGTACTCTACACCTGTATCTCATTGCCTGACAGCTATGGCTAGCATACCTGGTGACCCCCTGCAGCAGGAGAGTAGGTTATAGGCAGCAGCACTGGGGGGACACAGGCTCTACCTCAGCAGCAATGTGTACATATTGAGGGAATTAATGCCAGTACCAAATATTAATGTAGTAGTACTGTGTTCTGAGGGGTCTGCCATGTCACAGACACATTGCCCACAGTCTGGATACAACCATTACATATTGTTCAACTGGTTTCCAGACATCCACATACATCAGACACATGTACACATTCCACAAACATCTGTGCACCTCAGATGTCAGACACCTACGGGGGGGGGGGACCCTACACCACATTTGCATTGCTCTCAGGTATTGTGTAGCACACATGTTGCTGGAATGTCCGCATACACTTGTAGTACCAGTCACGTATTTGTCGGATGGTGGCTGTATGACATGCTACAGTAACATTACCCATAGGAGACACACCACAGTAGATGGCTCTGATGGGTGTGGACAAATAACAACACAGTCTGTCACAGCACATAGGCCATAACTGGTATACCTAGGATCATATGAGGTTACTAGGCTATGGACCGTGAGCTGCTATAAGCCTAGCCCAGATGTTAGTCCATATGTATGCAAGGCAGCACCTGATCCCCCAGTCCAACAGGGACATAGGTGGAACCCCAAGGGTGTATGTGCTGTTAACAATCCAGTTATCCAGGTCCCACTTGCAAAGGTGTAAATAGCTACCCTGCCTGGTGTGGAAAGGGTGTCCATTCCACAGCAGGGTGAGTGTGTGGGACACACATCTGAGGCACCAACAAGCCCAGCTGATGTCACACACCACGTTGAGGGCGTGTGTGTGGGTTAATAGAGTGGACCTTCAGTTGCACTTGTGCAGCAGTCCCAACAATGTGGAGTTCAAGGTTACCTTGTATGCCAGGCAGATGTCACCTCTGAGGAGTATGTATGAAATGGGGTAGAGGGATTGGCTTATAGCCTATGTGTGTATGGTAGATGTTTGAGACCCTGGTATTCCCTGGTAGGGAACCTCTGTGATGTCCCCAGTTGCTGCATGTACTGTGTGAGGTGAATGATGAATGGGGCATTATACTCAATAATGGGCCTTATTGGGGGGAATACAGGGATGTTATGACCCCATGTCCCTGGATGACATACCCTTATTTATGAGATGGGCCATATAGAAGGTTTACCTTACAATGGAATCAACATGGTGGTGAAATATCATGTTGCCATCAACCTGTGTGCACAGATCCCTCACTACTGATTGTGTGCCTAGGATGTTGTTGGTGCTGTGATAATATGTGGGGATGTCAGTCTCCCCAAAGGGGTTGACACTGCATTTCCTGGTATGCAGCCTGAGGCCATGTTTCTGGCACCCGTCATGTGTCTACATGAGACCCTCCTAGGCAGGTGTCCACATCACTAGGGAATCCTGTGAAAGCACACAGCATGCAGTCATCTGCAAACATGGTCACCCATAGCCCAATAGCTGTGCCCTGCACCTCAGAAGTGTACATCACACATAACAGATGCCCAAACACAGACAACAAGGTGGCACTGCTAGTTATGGGTCAACCACTTGAGGTGGATTCCCCTATGTGGATTAGGTAGATCATGTCAGCATGCCAGTGTGCTACCCCACTGGTAACATATGGTGTGAGGCATACTTGAGAGTGTATATCTGTTATGCCCAACTGGGTTATACTGACAAAGTCTTTGTCCAGGTCAAGGTAGGCAGTGTACACTCTCATCCCCCCACATGACTTTGGTGATTGTGTCAAAGAGGTCAACTGAGTGTAACAGACATGATCCCTTCCTTGATGAAGCCTAACTGTGTGTGATGGAGTGTGTGGAGGTCGCCACTGTCGTTGTTAATGAGATTCACAATAAACAGTGCTATGGCCTTACAGATCAACCTAGTTAGGCTGATGAGTATATAATGTGACACATTGGTGGACGCCCCACCTTAGTGTAAAGGGGTGACAGTGGTTGTCCTTCACACAGCTGGGACAAAGGCAGTAGTCAGGTCTCCTTTGAATACAGTGCCTTGTGGTCATGTAGGATGCATCTTGTGATGTGATAGGCTCCCATGGCGGCAGTATACTATGACTTTCACATAGCAGTAGTGACCTGTTCAATACATATAGGAGAAGGAGGCAGGTACTGGGAACATCCTGATGTACTGATGGGGGCCAGGGAGTGAAGCCTACACTGACTCTGTCAGGTATCAAGTATGCTAGACGTAGAGCACTGGTATAGATGGCATCCTTGTCCACCACAAGTGAGCAGATTTAAATGCTTCCTCTGATGTTGCAGACATATGTGCAGAAGGGGAAATGATTGTCTGTAGTGGATGTCGACAATGTGGGCCTATGTTTGCTGTGCAGGTTTCCAAGAATTCGCTTATTCACACTAAGGAGACATTGCTCCAAAATGGACACCTGCTCCTACTTTGTCTCAGATGCTGGTATGTTATCTCTGTTATAGACACTATTTCTTGCAGATGTCCACCAGACAGGTGTATGTTTCCTTGCAGAGGATGATGTAGTCCTGTTGGATATACCTGACTCCATGCATCTATACAAATGCACGATTTGCACATGTGTGTATGTGTGGGTATTGGTGCCAGTTCCTACAGATGGGTTGCGGGCTGTGAAGCTGTGTATACCACCCCACAGGTGGCTGTATTCCATGTTGGAGGTATATGCATGACTGACCCTAGCTATATAGGTACTGTGGGAGATGGTGACTGCAAACATGACTGCATTATGGTTGCTTTGTCATGGAGGATGACACTGTATGGATGCTGCAGTGGTAAGCTGTTTGTGTAATATCAACTCCAACACACCTTCAGCTCATGTGAGAGTAGCCCCTAGCTGCACCAAGGTGTTTGTAATTCCAGTGTTGATGGTTCTCTGGCCATTTGTGTGCTGTCATGGGTACATCTTCCAATGTATGTTTGGGTCATTCAAGTAACCCAGGATCGGGGTACAGACCCAAATCCTAATACAGTTTATGAGGTCCATATAGGCAGAATGTTCTTCCTGGTCACATATGTAGGCAGGTAGATAGCTATGATTTGAATAGGTGTGTTGGCAATGATGAACTGCCCTTGCAGTGTCCCTTGTGCATCTTACTACCTGTAGAGTGTGGAGGTGTGTATGTGTCTCATATATAGTGAAACCCAATGTCCCATGGCATTACCGCCCACACTTTGGGGTCTGACTGTATGATAGGATGGTTGACCAGGTAAGACTGGGGTGCTCTCTGCAGCTTTGAACCATGTGTCTGTGACTGCACAGATGTCAGCATTTCCCAGGTTAAGAATGCTTGCACTCAGAGCAGAGTAATGTGCAAACACCAAGAGTTTAGCAGCATGCCCTTCAATGTGTGCTGCACTGACAGTTGTATGTTGTTAGTGATAACCTCACACTTTTCCTAATGAGGGCACTATGGGTGTGGTGAGAACCATTGCCAGATGCATGAAGGTCAGCTAACACAGATGGAGGCCATCTCTGGCAAAACATCTTGGTCTGTTGACCATATCATCCCAGGCTCTCAAGTAGTGGAACCCCCTGGAATATCACACCATAACAAGCCACATGTTAAGGTCATTCATTTCCTGAATGTATTGTGGCATCAGTCTGTCTGATAGCAGAATGCTGCATAAGGCTAGGGACATACCTATCTGGGACACATAATAAGCGTGCTCACTCATGTCTCACTGCATATAGTCCAGGGAGGTACATCTCAGGTCAGGCACACCAACACGGACAGTGACAGACTCATGACAGTACCAGTCAGTGAGAAACAGCAGTGCATATGTGATATGGTGGATTCTGTCACCTGACACACAAGTCACTGTGACCATCCACATATACAGCCTAGTGAGAGGCACATCGGTTTGTTTCACAATGGAGTCTCCTATGTGTAGTATGCTTGATATGTAGTGATGCCTTCATGGATGTGGGACACTGGTGTGTGGCTATGTGTGGTATGTGCTGTGTAGGGTTGTGACATTCACATGTGGCTTTGCCTCGGAGGTCTCTTTTGTTTGTGGATGTGTATGTTGTGAATGTCTGCATATTTGTGTGTGTATTGTGTAGGTGTGAGTGGTGTGTGAGGTGTACTGATTGTGTCAACAACTTGTTCAGGGACAGATATGTGGGCTTTACAGTGAGAGACCATGGACTATAGGTTCCTAATATAATTGTATCTCTCACACAGTGTGTTCCTTGGTGGTGTTTGTAGATTGTTGTCCATCCATGTACATGAGGGAGGTGATACACTGTGCCAGGTTGCCCATATCAACCGGACTGACAGGGAAAACTGTAGACATTGTCCAGCCACATATTCCAGAATCTGAGGGAGGAAGGCCAGGGAGACCTAAGGGGTGAGCCTACAGCCCAGATGCTTACTACAACAGTAGGAGTCTGACACCACTGCATACAATGTAGACAGACTATGAACAAGCAGTAATAGGTGCAACAGGAAAATGCATTTGAACACCTTATAGGACATGTAGCAAATAGCAGGAAACATCAAGATCAGGAGGGTAACCCATGATGTATTGCTGATAGCCACATACATACTGTGATGATAGATGGTGGGGTATGATGTGAGAGTTACCAGTGGATAGTGCTGGCAAATGTGGATGCACAGGGTGTGTACATAATGGTGAGCAATGTATGTGGACTTGTGATGTGTTCCCCTCTTCATATATTTCAGGAGGGATGTACCGGCGTAGGAATCACCTTTCTCAGAAGCCGAGGCTGACACCATAATTAATGTCCTGAGACTCCATCACCAGGTCCTGTTGTCAAGGAGTCACCATAAATAGCAAAAATGCACTGCACTGTTGGCAGACCTCATAGCATTGGTTAATCATGTGGGCCAGCTCAACAGGAGCTATGAGCAGGTTCAACACCAGGCCACTGATATGATACATCATGCACGGCAAAAAACACAGCTGTGGCCAGAGACTGTGCTGGCACCTGTGGAGGGACTGCTACACAACAACCACTCTTGGCCACAGAGGAGTTCCTGACAAACCTGGGTTCTGCCACCAGCTCACAAGAATCAATCAAACCATATGTCGTGGAGGTGGGTGTCACAGCTTCCACAGCTGAGAAGCCTCCAGGTAAGCCTCCAGTTGTCATCACATTAATAATGTGGCATTCATAGTGGCAGCCTCTGCATAACTGTACACATATGTCAGGTCAATCTGGATTTGTGGGGGGGGGGGTTGTAATGCCCACGTGTGCACACATATTGTAAATGTCAGCAATGTGGGTAGTATCACAGTTTCTACTGTACCTGTTGATATATGCACATATTATCCTTTACTAATGCCACATTTGTGTCTGCTGACAATAGCTCTCCCCCACAAATCCATAGGTACCTCTGGTGTGGCCAGGGTCCATCATCCTGTAGCCGGTGAGTTTGGAGCTGTTTTGTTATGGCTTATCTATACCCTAGACATGTTAAGGACTGCCAGTTTGCTGTGGACACAGCTGTTAAGCTTAACCATATTGCAATACGTACATGTTCACTTGTGGAGGGGTACACTGCAGTGCATTACATTGGTAATCACAGTAGCATAGCTACAGGAGCTGTAACATATTAGCACGTATTTTTGTGAAGATGTAGGCAGTCTGCTATAAAGAGGTGCATTACTATTGTGGAAATGGGTGCACTGTGTTGTAGGTGAAGGTCCATCTATATTACCCGATAGAACATTTAGGTTAGTGAATAACTAAATGTCAAACTGGTAATATTCATAGGTTCATAGGTTCATAGGTTCATACTAGGCTATCTGCCCAGTGACACTGAGGTAATCATCTCCCATCCATTGGTCAAGATTTCTCTTGAACAAGGCCAAGTCTTTGGGTGATGAATCTATCCTCCAGCCTGATGGATCTAGATTTTTCATATTCATCAAATCTGGGTTTGACATGGCCTTGTATGTTAGGCAAAGGTCACCTCTGGAGCTGGAGTTCTTTCAGTCGGGCAGCATAGGACAGATTTTGAGACCCTTTATCCTTTTGGTGAGGAACTGATCTAGATGAGAATCCCTTCATGATAAGGTGGGCAATGTAGAAGGTCTTCCTGACTACTTTAGCTACATGGGTGTCGAATGACAGACTACTATCAACCTGGGTCCCCAGGTCCCTGATAACTTCTTCTGTGCTCAGTGAGACCCTTCTGAAGGATATCTGTGTCAGATGTTCATCTGCAAACTTCAACCCATCTATGGACTGCCTTTCCTCATCAATGGCTTTGGTGACTGTTACACCATCAGGTCCCATGGATGCTGTGTTTTACATCATTTTGAACTAGTTCTGAGCATATCTGGGAGTTTCCTCCTAGGTTTCTAACATAGCTAAAGAAGGCCTTATGATTGTCTTTTGAGTCTTTAGCTATTTTTTTGTTGTAGAGTTTGTTTATGGCTGGGGTCCACCAGACTGCATGCAGTCCTGCAAGTGCTGGTAGAAGGCATTTGTAAGTGATTCAGCGGCTTGAGTACTGGAACATTGTGCTATGATGAGATCAAGTATGTTATCTCCTCTTAAAACAGTGAAAGGACAATTTAATGTAGGGAGCAAATTCCCTCGGCCGCAAAAGAAAAACAAATTTAAACCAAAATGAATTTGGGGCTTTGCCCCCCACACACCCCCCCACCCCACCCCCAAAGTAAATATACCAACTCTGAGCTCACTCTACAGTGGGGAAAGGGGCAAAATCCACATAATGGCCAAGGGAATCTTTCCCTGCATTAAATCGGCTGTTCATGGTTTTTTGCTTTCACTTTTAAGAGATCGACGTTCAGGTATTCTCTAACCTAAATGTTTGATCAGGTAATAGGAACCCAGTGAAGGTCCATCACATACACTGACACATCACTTATCTCACAGGTATATAGACTAGCAACATTAACTGGATGTAGCTGCACTGCACATTGTTAAGAGCCTGTCTTATGTGTGTCAGTTATAGTCTGCTTGTGTGTTGTTCATGGCATCAGTCATAAGGTGTGGTCTGTCTAATGCATTTGTGGCACCTCACCTGCGTGTGTGCATGTGTGTGTGTGTGTGTGTGTGTGTGTGTGTGTGTGTGTGTGTGTATGTGTGTGTGTGGATCAGCAGACATTATAGTGCAGGAATTAAAGTAGTCATGTTGTCTTCCCCTTACAGGTGACTATGGGGGTTGGAGTGTGTGCCCCTCACAACCTGCTGTCAGTGTCTCATTTGACTCTGATGATGATGGTGGCCATAGTGAGACACAGGTGGGGTTGTTGGGGGCTGAATTTGTCCCATTGGTTGACTTCCCACTTCCTCCCCCAGTGTCCTCGCACAGTCAGTATGCCCACACATACCCAGTCCCCAGCAGCCATTAATATTGGCAAGTCAGAGGGTGGTGGCATCAAACAGGAGAGTGTGGTAACTATGGCATCTGTGACTGTAGACACTAGCCATAGCCAGACAGCTGGTGAGGTCCCACACAGGCAGATTGACAGGGGTACTCGAAGGAGGACTGCTGCCCATCCAGCACCTGTCAGAGGTGTCACAGCATGTGTCAACCGATGCATGTTTCAGTCCATCATGGAGGTACAGGCACATTGTGAACAGTACACCAGATGGACACTCATGGTCATGGATGCCACACTGCCTGGCATGCACATCCATGGCTCTGATGATGCCTTATGTCATTTTGCTGATGTACTGGATAGACAGTAGGGATAAGACATTGTCAGTCCTTAACTATGCAATATCTGTGTTTGAAAATGTGATGGGAGTAGGGCATCAGGCACGTGGATGTAGGTCAGCAACAACATCAACTGAGAGCCCATGTGGCCATGCACAGTCACACTCCTGTAGTGGCAGTACCACCAGCAGTACTAAAGGGATGGTGCTATCCACAACACAACATGGCAGTCCATGGGCACATGGTCCTGTGCGGTCCAGTGAGGGACACAGACCCAGCAGACACTGGTCACCATCAGCAAGTAGTACTGTATCTGGCCTTGGCATGGTGGTGCCAGTGCCACTCCTGGCGGAACCTGTTCCCATGTTTGTGGCCGGAGGTGATGAACTGGTCATTTTGCCATATACGGTCCACAGCTGTCCAACATACCCTCATGTAGGACTGGCACATGGCTTAACTGTGTACACACACACACACACACACACACACACACACACACACACACACACACACACACACACACACACACACACACACACATCACTCTCACTTGCAGGTCACCACCAGGCACACACAGCTCCTCTCCATGGCCCAGCTGACCAGCATCAGACCTCCCAACCGTTCCAAATTACTCGGTTTTTACCGAGTTTTGGGGTTCAAATGAAGGGGTGCCATGATTCCCGAGTGGCACCCCTTCATTTTCAATTTTTCTTTGCTTTTTTAAAATTTTTGCGCTGTCGGAGCTGACATCATCATGTGCGCAATGATGTCAGCTCCGTCAGGCTACCAGCCAGTCGGAATTGAGCTCAAGGAGCTCACATCATCAGTTCCGGCTGGCTGATTTATGTTGTAAAACGGCGGGAATTGCGCTGAAACGGCGAGCCAGGATTAATCAGCAGTTCGAGCAAAACAGGGAATCGGATTAATGGCAGCATGGCAGCAACTGAACAGAAGCTGAAACGGTCGGGATTAATGGCAGGCGAGCCGGGATTAATCAGCAGTTCGCCGAGCGAAACAGGGATTAATGGCAGCAAGTAACTGAACAGAAGGTGATACGCCTAAGGTGAATTCTGTGCTGTTGTTTCTATAGCATATCAGTCTTTGCGCTAAGACATTTCTACTGCATAACATAAACATATAGCATGCTTTTCATCCTGTTATCACTATAACACAACAGTGATTGCACTACAACCTCATATGGACTCAAGATAAAGTCATAACGTACATTTTATGCACTGTTGTCACATTAAATTATTATTGATTTAACAAGCTTTTAGTACATTGCATATTTTGAAAAAAAATTTGTGACTGGCACATTTGGCATTATTTCACTTCCCATTATCCACAGGAAATGTCATTTCTGCTTTCTTCTCAAAGACCAAGGCCATAAATCAGGAAGGGAAACTAATTGTTAAATTGAGAACATTGTCCAATAATTAAGCTTGTTCTTCATCACCACATTCCAGTACTATACTTGCAGTTCTACAATCTCATGAATGGGTTGTTTACTGATCAACCTTTCAGTTTTTAGTCACTGACAAGATCTCAAGACACAAACTCTTCTGCTTGAGGTAGTTACTTCTTCTCACCAGCAGATAGCTATCTCCACCCCACCCCCAGAAGGAATCATGATGTCTCATTTTAAAGTGTTGATTTCCATTGTAATTATTTTGCATTCAGGAATGAATCACTTTAGTGTATGTTGTAGATCACAGACATTTAGAACTAGTGGAACAGTATTATTTACATGGGACTTAGTTGTCAGTCTCACAGCCTCAAACTAAATACATTCTTGACATTGACTAAACCTTGATATCATATCCCAAGAAATCACAAAGAAAAGGGAAGACAAGATAAATGTTTGGCAAAGACCTACATCCAATATGAAGCCAATTAACTTAGCAGCAGGTATACAGACATGACTTTCATTCCTCAAGTATAAGGAAGCAGCAGGAATACAGACATAACTCTCATTTGTCAAGCATAAGGAAGTAGCAGGAATATAGACATGACATTCATTCCTCAAGCATAATGACTAATGACACTCAACAGCAAGCTGTAATGTATCATTTTTTACACTTCCCACAAGACTTACACAGTACATTTAGTTTTGTTCTCTATTATTCGGATTGTATTAGAAACATATACAATCCTGACTGTTGTCAGCAGTTCGCCAAGCGAAACAGGCATTAATGGCAGCAACTGAACAGAAGCTGAAAAGGGGAGGGTAAGGAACCAGAGTGTGTGTGTGTGTGTGTGTGTGTGTGTGTGTGTGTGTGTGTGTGTGTGTGTGTGTGTGTGTGTGTGAAATGCCCCCATATAATACACTTGGTGGCTAGAGGTATTCAGGTTCAAACCCTGTACCTTTAGTACAGGGTAAAAAGAGCCTACTATCCCTAGCCACCACCATTTCTGAGCGAGTTGAGAGCTATGATGAGAAGTGAGAACATTGTTTAACAGTTGAATGTTATGTTCTGAGCTTTGTCTAGATTTTTTTTTGTACTAAGAGTTGAGAGAGCTATGATGAGAAGTAAGAACATGTTTTTTTGTGCTAAGAGTTTAGAGCTATGATAAGAAGTGAGCACACAATTTGTATTCCCCTATTATTGTTTTTGTGCTAACAGTTCAGAGATATGGTGAGTGAGAAGTGAGAACTGAATTTGTATTCCCCTATTGGCTTTGTTGTTTATCCATGTTTTTTGTGTTGAGGTTAAGAACTATGTTGAGAAGTGAGAAATGAACTCACTAAATGATGGCTATTAAGTTTCAGTCTTCTTATTTTGCAGGCAGCTGCTGATTTGGGATAGTTGTATGTTGTTCTGAATGTAGTGCGTAGAGTCCTGGGTTCAAAACCTGCCAGTGAAATGCATGATGGTAGCACAACATTTTATTCTAGCAACTTTACAAAATTATACAAGCGATGTTTAAAATGTGTCCCTGGTTTTTGACCTTTTGTCCCCCTCCCCCCCAAAAAAATGAAATTGAAAATAAGTGCGAGATGCTGTGCAAGATGCCCATGGCTTACACTACTGTCATTCTATTTATAATGTGGGTGTGGAAGCAAACTTTTATGATGGAAAAGTTCTGAATTGTGCAGTTTTGTCATTATTGATTCATGTGTTTTGTTTCATTGCCTACAGTACAGATTACTGGTAAAATGTTCAAACAATAAATTTAAAATGCGCTCTAACATGTGTGTTGTATTATACAAGGAATATAATTTAATAGTCAGGAAGGTGTATAAAGAAAAGAACACATGTATGTTTCTTGTTTTGTGTGCAAGGGGCCAATGATTTGAGAACAGCCCAAAGGTAATCTTTATCCACCACTGGCCAAATGCATTTTCTTTGGATGTGGTATGGGTTTCAATGCTGTTTCAATGAATGTGAGTTTCAAGGGCAAAGTTTAATGTCAAGCCTATTTTCATTGAGAGACAGTATTGCTTTGTTTACCAGATGATGTCTTTTAGTGTTTCGGCATTGTTGTGCTGTAAAATGTAAAAATAAAATTCAAATCATTGTAGAAGTAAAGCAGTATGTATTCATACATTAGTGTTTATGGTAAATGGGGCAAAATAGCCAGGTAACAGGACAATGGAATGGCTGCAGGGGGACTCTGGTGCCATGTTTTGGTTGTCTGTTCTTCAATTTGCATTCAAAAGTTGGTATCCCACAATTACATTGGAGTGGGTGGGGTTACATAATTATGTATGCAAATTAGATGTTAATCAGCATACAGAGTTGTACCTATTTTTCATGGGCCTTGCCCAGATTTTTGATGTTTCCAGGTTGAGAGGTATGACCAGCATTCCTCCACAAACACACGCATGATGTCAATTGTGTGGCACAGCCTAGGCCTTTGGCAACCCCACACCACACCCTGTGCATGTGATGTTACCTGTGCCACATCCCTGTCATCCATACCATCAATGCAGGGACATGCTAATATGCATCTAATGCACAGGGTGAATATAGTACACTTAATGGCAGTTTGTAGTGCAGTAGTGTTATGCCCTGTAAGATGCTGTCTGCTAGCAATTGTCATGCGTACACATTAAAGTGTATGTACCTTTGTGTCATGATGTCGTATTGATTGCTGTTAGTATTGCTGACTGACTGTTGTCTCACAGACCTTATTCTGTTTCTGTTCCAGGTGTCTGTGTGTCTATGCCATGGGGATCTGCTGCCAATACAGCAGCTCAGGATGGCATAGTAGCAACACAGAAATGTGACATCACCAGGTATGGCTGTATATGTGCATGGTTACCTCTAGGTGCATATGTGTAGAACAGTGTGTGAGGGACAATGGGGCAGACAGCATAATCTTGCATGCATACCCCTTGACACAGCATGCTACCCCTGATACATGTCACCTGGGATTTACATAAGATCACAGGTTCGTAGGATCTTACGAATTTAGTAGAGTAATGGCCCTGGGTCCCTTCCACAGGTGTGACCCCTGGGATGGATTTGTGGTTTCCCATCCACTCATCATGGCTGCACTTGATGAGGGTCTGCATGGTACTCTGTTTGACATGTCTGGGAAGTGCATTCCTGAGACAGGACAGCCTCTGGGAGACAAATCTGTTTCTCCAGCAGGTTTTGTTCATGTCACATATCAGATTCAGGCCTGTTGTGCTGGTAATGTGTGAAGAGTTAGACTCACATATATGGGCCAGCTGTTGAAGGGCTGAGCACAACATTGTCATCTAGGGAAACCTGTCCAATACCAAGTGGGGCACTACTGATTTGAGGCTGTCTGCATGGAACAAGTGTTGGAGGCCATGAATTACCTTTGTTGGTATTACTATGGCCTTTCCAGTTGCTGCAGATGTCTGGATAGGTGCATACCAAACAGGCCATGGTACTAAATTATTCTTGTACTTACTGAGGACTACACAGAGGTAATGTCCACATTTGTTCTGGATGCAGTCCCTTTACCTGTGTAATGAACCATGTACAAGGCTTTTCTGACCACTGCCACTACTTGATGGCTCAATGCAACAGTGTTATCAACCCATGTACCCAGGTCTCTCAACTCAGGTTATGTGTTTATGGGGTTGCCATGGATGTGAGAAATAGTGGGGCCATGTCCTTGCTGTATGGTATGATGTTACTGTTCTCTGCATTCAGCTTGAGGCCAGGACCTTGCCACCATGTCATAGCTGATGTAAGACCCCATATCAGTGTGTTAACATCAGTTGGTGGGTCAATGACAGGCAGCACACAGATTACAGTCACCACAGCCTTAGGCAGTACCTTCAAATATGGGTGGTGGCAGTTAGCATTCATATCTAGATACATGTGGGTCACTGGGAGCAGCAGCTACTCACAGGGCCTCCACATGTCTACATATTGCACAGACAGGCAACACAGAATAGGGTTGCCACCTTATGAACTGCACAATATGGGACACTTCTTGTGGTATCATGAAAGCTGGCATGACAAACCATACCCATGGCAAGTGCAATGGACAGGACTTCTCTTGCTCTTCCAATATGACAGCTTATTTTTGTCACATTTCCATAGCTTATGCTATTTTTCATAACATTAGGTTGTTTCTGGTGTACAATAACTGCTTTATGCAACTATTACACAACTTTGGAAATGTTTGTTGTCCTTCACTCTTGGGACCTCTGTATTGTCTGAGTTATTTTCACAGGTCACACCTGGCCAAACATGGACTGTAACCTGCAGGTTGGGACAAGTGGTGGCCATACATCTCACCTGTGCAAATTTATGTAGAATGTCCTGATGTTTGCCACATATTTTTGGTCTGTTTTTCATAAAATTGTGGTTTTCTGGCAAATTAGTTGCAAATCATTAAAGACTGATGTTAGACAATAATGACAGATATTTTATTTTCAGACTTCATACCCTTCAGAAAATTCATGCTGATGCATAACCTGTTATGCTATCAACTTTCTATGTTTCTAAGAGCAATATTTAATAATTGCACCTATTATTTGGCCTTTGTCCCACTTTTCTGTATGGATTTATCCAGATTTCATGCTCGAATGTGTTGAGAGGTATCTATCAAGCACCTATCTAGTTGTATGTACTGTTGTGCGACATACTTTTTGCATGCACCATGGAGCTTATGTATCAGAAGAGTGTTTAACAGTGCATCTAAGGTGAATGACACCTACAGGCCCTGTAAATAATCTAATGGGAGGTTAACAAGGTGGAACAGGCCCTCAAAATGGTATAGCCACTGCCCACACAAGGCAGCCACACTGCTACAGGAGATATGCCTTACACACACTCACAAAGTTCTCAGTTCTGAGATTAGAACCCCTATGTATCTATTTGGATGTACTATTTTGCTACATACTTATCACATGCACCACAGAGCTTATGTGCCTAGTGAGTGTCTAATCGTATATCTAAGATGAATGACACCCAAAGGCCCTGTAAAGTAATCCAATGGGGGTTAACAGGGTGGAAAAAGCCCTCACAATGGTATAACCATTACACACACAAGGCAGCCACACTGCTACAGGGGATATGCCTCACACACACATATACTCACAGAGTTGCCAGTTGTGAGATTAGAACTCCTACCTATCTAATTGTATGTACTATAGTACTATGCTCTTATCGCATGCACCACAAAAGTGTCTAACAGTGTATTTAAGGTGAATGACACCAGCAGGCCCTGTAAAGTAATCCAATGGGGGTTAACAGGGTGGAACTGCCCTTAACATGTATTAACATTGTACACACATAGGGAAGACATGCCGTACACACCACTGCAGGAGGATAAAGTTACACATATGCCCTGAGTTGCCATTGTTGAAATTATAACCCCTACCTATCTAGCTGTATACACTATAGTGCTACATACTTATCACATGCACCACAGACCTTATAGAGAGTGTCTAATGATGCATCTAAGGTTTATGACATTAGCAGACCCTGTAAAGTAGGCCAATGGGGGTTCACGGTTAGGCACAGGCTTGAAAATGTATTGGCATTGCATATACATAGGCAGGAACTACACACAGCTGCTATGGGATATATTCACACAGACACACTGAGTTGCAATTGCTAGGATTAGAACCACTACCTGTCTATACACTATAATGCTACATAGTTATCGCATGCGCCACAGAGCTTATGCATTTGGATTGCGTCTGCCACTGCTGTTGGCATGGATGCCATCAGTAGCTGTTGACAGGGAGGCCACTGTTATGGAGGACACCAGTTACACTATCGTGGATGACACCAGTTACAGGGCCATAAAATGAGGGACTATTGCACAGACATAGGCTTGTTGCGTGGATGCATTCTGCTATAGGTGGAATATATACACAGACCCACACAAACTCACACACAAGCTGGCTGATGTAAGACTAGAACCCCTACCTAACTACTATTACACACTACTGCTCACCATACTATTTGCATACACCACTGGTTACAATTGGTGTACAAGTGGCTGCAGCACTTCATCATGCTATGCCTCTGTCTCTATATATATATATATATATATACACACATATATATATATACATATATATATATATATATATATATATATATATATATATATATATATATATATATATATATATATATATATATATATATATATATATATATATATATATATATATATATATATATATATATATATATGTGTGTGTGTGTGTCTATATTAAACTCAACAGATCCATATATATCGTGTATGTGCTACATACAAATAGATAAGGGTAATTATGTCTGAAGGGGATAGGGAGAGACAATTGAGGTATACATAGCTGTCTGCATGTGCAGAGATATATGGACATTGCAGTTCTATAGTTCAGATGTGGGTTCAAACATGGGCTGAAATTAGGTGAGTGTAGGAGAATGCCCAGTATGACTATCATTAATTACAATGGGATTCCAGGCCAGGAATACCTGTACTCCAGTCCAGGATATTTTGTGCTACAGCCAATTGTCTGCTGTACTTAGTGAAACAGTACAGCACCTCCCTGATATACTGCCTAAGGGATTGACTGCTTGTGTGTTGTCCGTAATATCTGACCCATATGTAGGGTGTGTACAGCATTTCTTGGAGTGAACAGAGCTTTGCATAATATGTCTGGTACATTTTATATAGCACTGTGATTTCCTGGTACGGCAGTGGCAGGCCATTATAGATTGATGTGAGGAAACACTGACAGACATTTGGGTTACAGACACCAAACACTGCAGGGAACCTATGCTACTACACAAACTGTTGTATTCTGCACTTTCTACATTAGTCTGGCCAGTAGTTCCTCTTTCTCCTTATGTGTGGGCTGTTGTCCTGCCCTGCTACAGTTCCTGGCTTTGTACACAGTTGCTGCTCTATGTAGTTGTAGGTATGCTGTGATTGGCGTAAGAGATGTAATGCCACACACAGAGTTATGGACTTCACACCTCTGACTGTACCTGTTTTGCAGGTTGTTCATCATAGTGCCTCATACTTTTGCTCTGGTCTTCAGACGTTTTGTCTTGTACTGTTATTATAAGGCTACATGTTGCCCAAACCTCTCATACTCTTACAGCCATTAATGTGGACAGGGCCATATATAACAGTGGGACATAGGCCCAAGCATGGGGATAAGATTTTAATATTGCTATTACAAACCTCGACAGTTGGTGGAATGGTTTTGTATTTGCATGCATTTTCCAATAAGTATGATGTCTGCATCTCACCTGTCTGTTATTAGTTTCCCACAGCAACCTTAGTCATTTGCCAATAGTTTGCCAGAAAACTGCAAATCTTATGACAAACAGAACAGATATATGAGCCATATATGTGGACATTCTGTTAAACTCTGTACATTTGTGGGGTATGGATGGTGCCCACTGACTTGTTGTAAGTACTGACACAGTTACGTGATAGCCTTTATATCCAGCTGCTATACTGACTTGTTACAACCTGCTGTTCTACTAGCCACCATCTAGGTTACTGAGGGCTGTGTACTGTCCATATCCATGGCCCCTGTCCCTCCATTGTGTCTATTTTTGTCCAGTTTTCTTGCAGTAAGAAATACTGACATATGGACAGTCTGTAGAACTCCTACCATAGGTGTAACTCGCATGCCAAACAGTAGGTGCAGCCAGTCTCGAACCATGTACCCCGTCAACAATGGTAATGTACTTACCCACTACGCCACAACAGCCACCATACAGTGCAGTTTACTTCCTGACACTATCAACCACAGACAAACATAGCACTTTGACCCCTGCATAATGGGGAAATGCAACATCTCACCAGGTTGATTAGGACAACCCAGGTATTATGTGGCCTGCTGCTATTACCTCAAATATACTGTGACTGCAGTTGGAGGGGGACATGAGTGTTTTGGGGCTAGGGGACTCTAGCATTGACAGCCAAGCATCTGTCCTTTGACCCCGCTGTATGGCATTCCCTCACATAGTGCATTGGGTTTTGTTGGCTTGGGGCCTACTGCATATTAAGGGTTGGCCTGTATTGGATGGACAGTTCCTGTTATCCCACACAGCTGTCAGTTGTCTGCAGCTATTCTGGTAGCCCACACTATTCCCTTGTATACATGCGGCAGGTCCATACATCTGCTACCACAGTCTACTACCCCATTCATTTCTTGTAAAGAAGGGTGACTTACCTTGTACCATCAGTGGTTCAGATAACAATGCTTCAGGGCTGTCTCTGTCAGATGCATGCTGTACACAGCCAATAAATGGTAAGGTACAGGTTGTGTTGTGTGGCTGGCATCTTTTTTAATATGTATGTAAGCAGCAGGCCACATAATACCTGGGCTGACCAACTTATCCATTATTACCTGAATCAATCTACCTTCTCATCTCTGAATCTACTTCATCTTTCTAACTAATATGCTTCTATTCTCTTAAACTGTTTCATATTAAATACTACTATGCTTCCTCTCCATCACAGTCCTAGCTAGTACTGGATTCTTTAAAAGTGACTCATATTACTTCTAGATTTATTACCTAACTGCTTCTCCATTTCATTTTCCTTATCTTCCTTCTTACCTACATCGACACTATTGCTTTCTTCTCTTCTCTTAACTAGTACTCTTTAGTAACATTTAAATGTAATGTCTTATTAACTATACTAAGTCTATTCAAATATGTGTAACCTTCGTTATGTACTTTATAAATTTGCAACCTCTTATTATTTCTCTTCTCTGTTCAAGAAAATGTATTTGCATTCTAAATATGTATTTCTGTAGATGTGAACTTTATTTGAATTGTGTGGAGCTTTTCTCCCCGGGCCTCTACTGAAAATGGACATATATCCAGCTAGACTAGCCCGGTCGACAAATGTAAAATAAAAAAAATAAATAATGTGAGTCGAAGTGAGGTGTCAGTCCCTAGGTCCCTAGGTTGTCAGTGCCTGTGCTATGTGTTGCCTCATTGGCAAGGCCAGGGCATACTGGGCATGCCTATGACTGCCTACAGGGATAGCCTCAGAGGGTTTCTCCTCCAAGTCCTTCTGTGGCTGTGGGGACCTTGGCACTGGTTGGGGGCTGTGTGTCCCTTTCCTGTGATGTTCCTGCCGCAGCTGTTTCTGCAGGATCATATTGAGTAGCATGGCATATACTGTAAACATATGTACACATTTGGCTGGAGAGTACTGCAAGGCTCTACCAGCTATATCAAGGCAGCAGAACTATGACTTGAGTAGCCCAAACACATGCTCTATGATGTTCCTAGTTTGTGCGTGTGTCTCAATATGGCATTCTTTAGTAGGTGTGTGTGCATTTCTGATGGTTGTCATCATCCATGGTTCTAGTGCATAGCCAGCATCCCCCAGTAGATGGTCATATGGGATGTCCCCCCAGACAAACATCTGGTAGAGCTGTGAGGTGTGCCAGATGTGGGAGTTGTGATAGCTGCCAGGGCTGCCAGCACACACATTCAAGATAATGCCCTGGCCATTGCACACAACCTGGCAGTTGATGGAGTGATACACTTTGCGGTTGATATAGACCCTACCCTCTTCACCGGGTGGTGCTTTGTTGTGCACATGGGTGCAGTCTATGGCACCCAGTACATCAGGGTAGTGCGCTACATGGTGGAAGAGATGCATATTGCTGACACTCTCCTCAGGGGTACAGGGTAAATAAATGTGCTCACTGGCATGTGGTTGCATGGCATCCAGGAACTGGTGGAGTACCCTGGATGCAGATGCCTGTGAGATCCCCATTATATCCCCAGCTGATCTATGAAAAGTATCTGTAGCTAATATTCTTAAGGGCTACACATACCTTTGTTTCCATTGGGATTGGTTCCCTTTTGTTGGCTCTGGGTCTGAGTTGAGGGCAGCAGAGCTCCTGAGTTTTTGTAGCGCTCCACAGTCTTCAGCTCATGTAGCCCCTAGAAGGTCACCCTGGGCCTGAATACTCTTCTCCTTCTCAGTCTGGGCCTATTGTCAGCATCATTTTTACTGACCTCTGCCTCAAACACATACAGATATAGCAGAGCAGTAGCAGCCCCTACTATTCAGTTAAAATTCCCAAGTGTGAACTCCAATGGTTCAGAGTATGTGGGAAAATCAGATTGTAAGATGAATGCATACTTTATAGTGATGTGCTGCAGTTGCATCCTGTGTGATTGGCTCATTATGCTGCATTCCACTTGACAGGTATAACACTGGGGGTTTGAATGGGCCAGTGTCTGTTGAACAGGGCTTATCGGTCATTTCTATCTGATTGACTTTCCCAGGTAATTTTAAAAACATTTTTTTTCCTATTTCTTTCACTGCTAAGCAGTGCGGCACACCATGCAAACTCAGAGCCAGTGTAAAAAATTCTCAGCAGTCTTGACATTCCCACAACCACCAGTATGCTCAACTTTTCTTAAACTAGCTAAAACATTCTCAGCAGCATCAGACACACACCCCCTGCTTAGCTGTGCTTAGGTGAGTGCAAATAGGTGCCACTAAGCTCCAATCTACTTTAGCATACTGTGACACACCCCATTGTGATATCAGCTACCTGTTCTGCCTACAGCAACACGGTTCTAGCCATACTATGGTTTGTTCCTGCTGACACGGTATCCCTTTTGGTTATTCAATAACCCTGGCTCATTTACATACACCTAATTGCGTATACCCTGGATACTTCACTACACCAAGGCCTGTCTCCTTAGCAACCACTGTTACCTGCCATTGTATGACACTGCCTGCTGGGCATTATAATGTAATACTTTTGCAAGTGTCTAATTTTCATTTTATAAACTTTTTATTTATTTATTTTTTGCATAACAGCATGTTTGCGTTTCACAGCATGCTGCTTAAACATGATATATATATATATATATATATATATATATATATATATATATATATATATATATATATATATTTAAAAAATTATACTTTTTATTACATTGACATACTTTTGGCTATTTGCATACCTACTGTGCACTGTCCACCCTTTTTTGAGGTTTTTACAGCCCCTGTTTAAATTTTACAGTCCTGTGCATGGTTTCTAACTACGTACATTTCCTACACTGACACAGCAACTACATGGGTGCCTTTCTGCTTGATGAATCACAAATCAACCTTATTTGCATGGTTTCCACCAGCTTATGAAGTGATTTGCATTCTGAGGACACCTCCATGTCCACAAACTCGTGCACGCCCCTCAGCCCTGTTTTTTGGATCATTTGGTGGTCATGTTTGGGCTGCAACACTATTCCCACAAGGAGAATCACTCTGTGTATTGTTTATTGAATTACAGCCTAAGATTCTTCAGAATAACAGTCTATAAAGTGTGATATTTATCTTTGTTATTTAATTAATATTTTTAAATATTTTCTTTTTTCATGTCAGACAACAAGGTCCACAGTCAGAATAGGGTGATATGCATCACAAAGATACACAGGCTTGAAGAGGAGCGGAGGGAGAGAAGTATGTTGAATATTGTATGTTTATTATGAATTGAGATGCATTTTCCACTTTTTTCATGCCTGTAATTAGAAAAATATATGTTTATTGATTAGAATGCAGAAATACCCATCATGCATCAGTAAGATAAGTGAAATCAGCAAATGGTGGCTGTCATTAAAGCTGTGTCTAAATCTTGTAATAATGTATTTTGTATTTTTTATCCATTTTCTAAGAAATTATTTTAGAAATACATCCACAGTATAAAGAACAGTTTGTTGTGCATATCTGACACACAAGTTATCAGGTCAATGCTTTCCATACACATGCAAGTGCTGTGACAATTGTTTATGATGCATGGCTTGGTATTCCTGTATGTTTGGCTGTATTTTCTGATGTTTGATCTGTTGTGCATAGCCTGCCATTTCACTGACTGAGTAGGAGTCTACGGTAACAGTGATAGCACAACTGTTTGCAAACTGTGTGGTATGTCCTTCAGTTCAACATTGGTATTGCACCTGCCTTGCACACCATGTGTGTGTTTGTAAAAAGACTGTTATAGCCTAGGTTGATTGACACATGAGGAGGTACCCATTTGATAGCAGAAAGCCATAATGAGTGCACCCTGTTGGTCAACATTGATATTGTTTATATCTCCAACCCCTTGGTTGATTTATTTAAAATACAAGTCATTACTGATGTGTTTCAAACACATATGAAGGACGTCATTCCACATGGTTTTGGATGACAGTTGTCATGATTTCCCACTTTGATGTAGTGTTGTGGCATAGATTGGCAGTACTGAACCCATGTGGGAAAATACTATGTGCAGTCCTCCTTATCTGACTGCATCTAAGAGCAAGGTATTCTGTACACAAAGTTACAGATTACACATTCTTTCACAGTACATTACAACATTTGTTGTATGCAGTATTGCCACACCCATGATGTAGTGACGTTGGTGTACACCTTCTATAAATAGTTGTACACATTATGAATGTATGTATGTATGCACATAGTCAGATCCAGATAGATTGGGTCCAAATGGAGAGATGATAAATCAACAAGCAAAGGCGGAGAATAGTATTGCTGGAATTGAATTCATTCTCAAGTCTTGGTGAGTACCTTCCTGAGGTGGACCCTGTTTTTTACAAAATCTCACCAAGATTGCACTGATATATAGACTGGAGTTTATATTGCATATATCATGGACAAGAAGTAGGTTAAAAATAGAAAACACAGCTGGGTGCAAAAGACCCAGGATAAAAAGGTGCCCAATCCTGATAGGTGCACTGGTACCAGGAATGGAAAAAAATGACAGTATAGAATCCTCAAGACATGGAAACATTCCTACAATGGGGCTAGGCCAGGTTCAGGAGAAGGATGGTCCCCTGTTGTAGAAGTAAATAGTAGTCCACAAATATCACAAAAACCGATAGGCCAAAAAAGAGACATAAAGACAATAGAGTTGACTATTGAGAATAAGAAAGATATTATGTATTGTTACTATTACGCTGGAAGCCCAAAATTTCCAGACAGAAGATATACAAAAAGATTAAGAGAGAAATTATAGGGAAGAAAAATACTTGGAGAAGAAAAAATTGTCAGAAGCTTCAAATAAAATGTTGTATTCATTAATACAACAGATTTATGAAAAACATGATGTAGACCAAGAAACCTTGGGATGTATGGAAAAAGAAGTGACTGAGGAAGTGAAATAATAGGAATAACAACATCTAGAGATTTTTGAAAGGTATAAAAAAGAAATACGGACATGGGATAGAAAGAGAGATCTAATATTGTGCAATATTTATACAAAAGAGAAAGCAAACCTAATCAATATTAAAAGAGCAACACCAAAGATATTTGAAGAGAAATACAGATATAGGCATCCAGATATGGAAAATTTTACAATACAAAAAATAAGAAAACAAAGAGGAAAAGGAGAAAAGAGAATTAGTAATGGAGAAGTTAAAGAAATAGAAACTGAGGTTATGGATTACCTGCAAAGTGAAGTATTTAGTGTAGAAAATTTAACTTTGATAACATCACAGCAGGATAGAGCAATAGATTCCCAAATTAAGGATAAACCAGTGGAGCGAGAAACATCTGATCAGTTCCCATATGAGGATACTTTGGGCCTTCTATAGCAAATCAGTACAAAAGTTCAGTTGGAGTTACATAGCAAGGGAAAAACAAGAAACTGTGGCAACCCTGACACAGTCAATGTTGTGAAGTGGTAGGCCAGTGAGTTCCCATATGAAAGAGCAATGGATGACACAGGATGAAACTGAACAGAATATGGCACAGTAAGATGCTGTGGAACTTTCTGTAGAACGTCCGCAGGAAATGGACAACAAAGAATGTGCCCTCAGTTTAGAAGAAAATGATCTAAGAGAAGAGTTGCTTGATTTAATAGATAAAAATCAGGCAGTGACTTAATGTGCCAAAAAAACAAAAGAAAGAATATAAAGTAAAGGCTCAGATGAGATGGCAAGAAATGTGGAAAATGCATAAATGCAGTTGCAATTCCAGAAAACTCTTGGAACAACCTCATGTTGATCAGGATCAAATGAAGGAATGGTTAAGGAGAGAGAAATTTAGACCAAAACACAATATTGGCGCCCCAAGATGGTGGACTATGTAAACATTGGTTTACAAAGTCCACTGAACATGTGAGAGAAACAGACAAATGTAGGTTTTGTGAAACAGAACTGGAAACAGTTGCACATTATGGTGGTGGTTGTGATATACTAAGGGCAGGACTGTATACTGAAAGGCATAATAATGTGGCAAGATTGTTGCATTGGGGATTGTGCAAACATTATAATTTTAAAGTAGCTGAAAAACACAGGAAACATGAACCACAAAGCATTATAGAAAATGATTAAGTTTATATTCCATGGGATCACCCATTACCAACAGTTAAAAAAACAGATGTGAGGAAACCAGATGTAGTATTCCAGGAAAAGAAGACAAAAAGTAGCATTGATCTTTGAAATTGCTACACCCAGTGACTGCAGTGTCTTATGTACAGAGAGACACAAAGTCATAAAATACCAGGATTTGCAAGCAAAAATGAGGGCAATGTGGAAGAAGGGTACCCAGACAGTTCCAATAGTAATAGGAGCAATGGGTCTTATAACAAAGAATTTACAGTCATACTTAGATATGTTACTGATATATGTAACTCTGTATGAATTGCAGAAGGAGTCATTACTGGGTGCATTGTGAATGCTGTGAAGATCACCTCTAGCTACATTTAAAGATTGAAACATTACTGATTTTATGAATTTTAATCATACTTTGACTTAGGAATGGGTCCATTCCTGTCATAGTATTAGAAACCTAAGAGACTTGAAATTAAAAATTAAAAAACACAGATGTGTAGCTTTGACAAGTGAGCACTCAGTGATGTACTGCAAATGTGCTGTAATGATGCTCACATGGATGTCTTCTGGTCTATAATCAGCAGTGTGGTTGACATACACGTTTCTTTATTTGACATTTGCATGACAGTATATGTGTATGTGATGGAAATTTTCAATTTGCTTACCTATGCATGTTGATATGACATGATTGCACATTACTGCGCACGTGTATTTTATACATGTCCAGTTTTTTGAACATCAGCAGTCCATCTGTCCATTTGACATACATTTTCCATTTGTTTAACTGCATGTCTGTGTGCCTTCTACAGCACCCCGTGTGCTTTATAACTGCATTTATGTTGTGTCATCTTACTGTGTCCTGCTTTACCATGATGTGGTCCCAGGTTGTCCACCTCCCCACCACTTTAATATTTATTATTTATTTTTATTTTTATTTTATTTGACATTTGTTGACTGGGCTAGTCTAACTGGATTTATGTCCATTTTCAGTAGAGGCCCGGGGAGAAAAGCTCCAAGACAAATACGGATGAAAATAATGCTTAGGTTACAATAAAGTTAACATAGAAGAATACTGAAATACATTTTTACAACACAATGGTTAATAGCTATTTACAAAATATAGAACATGCTATTCACATAAAGTCAATCATAGCAGTCTCTGAATAACAGTTCTGCTTACATATGCAATAAAGAACAAACTCAATTAGGGAGAGTAGAGGGAATAGCAGAGGTGATAGGTTAGTCAGGGTTGCTGCAAGGGCGTAACCATTTTGTTCTGAGGAATATTTTCAGTTTTTGATTGAAGAGGGGTAGGGAAGGAAGAGAAGCCAGTTCAGTAGGTAGAAGGTTCCAATTTTTCCCAGTAGTGTTTGAGAACAGAGAATCACCTGCCATGTTGTTTGACTTACTTATGCAAACTAACAATGTATTTGATGATCGAAAGTTAGTAAGATTTTTATAGGGGGTTATGAGGTTTGAGAGTGTTGGAGTATTGTTAGGATGGTTGAGGATCTTATGAGCAATGGTAAGTTGGCTATATTGAAGCTGATTTTGTAATTCAAGCCATCCTAGTTGTTTTAGATTCTCACAGTGATGGGTTCTGAAGGGATTACCAGTGGCAAATCTGGCAATGTTGTTATAGGAGGTAGCAAGTTTGAGAAGATTATATTTTGACAGATTAGTATGGATTGGTGAGGCATAAAGGAGTGTTGGGATTAGATGTGAGTGGGCAATAGTAGATCTTGCTATTGGAGTGAGGAAGGATTTGACTCTATATAGGGAGTCCATTTTTCTGTTAACTGTTTTTATAGTGTTGTTAATATGGGAGTCGAAGTTAAGGTTGTTGTCTATAGTAATTCCTAAGAGCTTGGCGGTAGCATCAAGGGATATGAGGGTACCATTATTAGAAGTAACAGAGAAATCTATAGGTGTATACTTACGGGTAGAGGTAAAGAGCAGTAGCTTAGTTTTTTTAGGATTCAGGAGGAGGCAGCATTTTAAGAACCATGACTCTACTATGTTAAACATTTTCTGAGTTAGGGATTGTAGTTCAGATGAAGATTTGGCTGTGCAGATTATTGTTGAATCATCTGCATATTGTGTACAGGTAGCATGAGTAGTAGCTTTACAGAGATCATTAATAAAAATAGAGAATAATAGAGGACCTAGAATGGAGCCCTGGGGGGACACCTAGCGTAACTGGCAGGTGGGATAATAAGATTGTTTTCTCACATAACAGCTTGCTGTCTGTCGGTCAGGTAAGAGCTGAACCATTGAACAGCTAGAGTATCAAGAGAAAGTGATTTGAAAATATTTATAAGCAATGTGTGGTTTACCATACCGAAAGCTTTTGAAAGATCAATAAATAGAGCTGAAGAGAGAGCGTTGTTATTGCGATTTCTGTTAATGGTGTCAGTGAAGGATAAGAGTGCTGTAGTGGTACTATGGTATGCTCTAAAGCCATGTTGGCTTTGTGCTAGTAAGTTGTGTTGTAGTAAGTGGTCTAGAAGCTGATGATGAATGCATTTTTCCATTATTTTTGCTAAGGGGGATAGTAGGGCTATAGGTCGATAGAATATTCATTGGAGTTGCCTCCTTTATGTAGGAGGATAATGTGTGAGATTTTCCAGATGATTGGGATGGTTCCCTCATTAATAGTTCTCTTTATTAGGATGGATATAGGATAAGCTACTACTTTAGCTGCTTTTTGCAGATATTGAGCTAGAATCTGGTCAGCAGAAGGAGTACAATGCTTATGTTTCAGAATGAGTTTGTAGATGAAATCATACCTCCCAACTGTCCCGAATTACTCGGGTTTAACCAGGTTATGGGGTCCAAATGAAGAGGTGCCACGATTCTCGAGTGGCACCCCTTCATTCCCAATTTTTTTCCAAGTTGTTTACATTTTTCGCACTGTTTCTGCTGACGTCATTGCGTGCACGATGACGTCCGCACCGTCAGTGCTACCAGCCTATCGGAATTGAGCTCAGATCCAGAATTGAGCTCATTTCTGCCTGGCGCTCAAATGCTGTGAGCGTGAATGGTTATGGATCTGGCAATAGTTACAGCAAAGACTGGTGAACGTGTATGCTGTCAGCAGGAGCTGTGGGATGGATATCCTGGTTTCTGAAGAACTGGTAAGGAGTATGTAACAGTGGCGTGTGTGTGTGCGTGTGTGTGTGTGTGTGTGTGTGTGTGTGTGTGTGTGTGTAACTATAACTATATATATATATATATATATATATATATATATATATATACATACACACACACACACACACACACACACACACACACACACACACACACACACACATATATAATTGATAGAGATATTAGATATAGATATAAAAGGAAACACATATTCTCCACTCTTACTGGGCAGGAACAATTGAATAGATTCATTAAAAGGTAGAAATGTAAGAAAACATAACTTGGAATGACCTTTTACCGCCAAAGCAAGATTCAGATACAGCTTTGTTTGTGAAAAGTTCATTCATCGTTTGTATTGCACAACATTTTCTACTGGCAAACAATCTGATAAATAAGCAAGATATCAGTCTCCAAGAAATGCTATGGTTGATTTACAAAAAAAAGATCAGTTTTTGATCTTAATAAAAATATATTAGTTCTGATTCTGAAAGCCCATCACCTTTCATGAATTAAACATCATTACAGTTTTTCAATTCTACATTAACTTAATATTTCAAAAACTTAAGTAGATAACTGTGATATTCTAGGGAGGTTCTGAGACACAGACTTGCTGAAGTTGGCTAGCAAACTAGGTGTCCCTTTTCTATCAATAACCCAAGTCACAAAGATGAAGGACTGAGATTTTCCTGTAGTACTTCAGCAAAGTCTCTTAAATATAAAACAGTTGCTACAAGCAAGTATGAAAAATGCAGGTGTTTGTTGCCCACTTAATCTAATTAAAAGGGACAGTTAAAAAGACCTATTCATTTAGAAGAAGCTCTTTTTATAGATTAATTCCTCTTAACCACGTGCTTATACTCTTCCATCACACTGATCCTTTCAGGCAAAGAAAAACTAACAGGAAACATTTACACGTTATCAGTTATTCCCCTCCTACATGCACCCTTTATAATCCACAGTCCTACAACTTTTACACATACACACAACCTACAAATCATAACAGAAAAGGTACATATTTAGGCATGCTAATAAAACCAAATTATTCAAGTCTAATCTACGTGAAATCATTCATTTCATTATAAATGCTATTGGGGGTGTACCACAGTGGATATAGCAAGAGTTGTTAATACTTGCACTGTTTTATAGTCACTTTAATATTCCTAAAATCAAATTACTTTAAGCAAATGCATTTAATCTGTTGAAAGGTTAGATAACTTCAGGTAAACCTACAAATAATTATTGCTCTATAACTTGCACGGAATGCAAGGTTTGTGGTGTGTTCCATAAGTTATGCAAATGGGCTGCATGAAATAACTTCAAGACACACACGTTCCGTTCCACTTATATGTATATAAATATTATGTTGAAGATTGTTTTACCTTGGAGTAAGGGCAATTCTACAAAAAAACTGCTGCTCATATTGTGTGTTTGCCTGTTACAATTGTTGAGATATTTAAATCTATGAGTTTTTCATGAGCATTTTAACTTTGCTGAAATCTGTTAAATAGGTATATATCATTATTGTTTATGGATAATGTAGGATTTACCCATATTTGGTGCAACTAATCACAACGAGCCATGGGTAAATCTGTAGGGCCTATACACAGATATGATTTACTGTGATTATACAATGGCATTATTTAAAAAAAAGCTTGATATATTTGTAAAATAATGGTACTGTATTAGAGAACTTAACTTTTGTTCCATTGCTGCTTCTCGCTGACTGTAACAATGGGTGATGCCTTGGTGATACACTTAGTGTGCATGCACACACTTATGTATGTGAAGTCACTTCCACAGTGCATCTGTTTTAGTATAGCTGCTGCCAGTTTGCTTTTCTTGGACTGAGTAGAGTACAGCTCGAATGTTTACTCATCAAGCTGTGTACTCAAGGATGCTCACACCTTACTAACACAGTGCAGGTGTGCTGAATATATGCTTTAATATGCTATATAGATTTCCAGGATATTTTTAGTGCAGAGAAGGTGTATTTTTTTTTTGTTTTGTTTTTTTTGGCTGCTAATTTAGATTCTCTTGTTAGTAGTGCAGAGAAAATGAGCTGTATTTTTAATCCACAATGATTTACAGTGGCAGCAGTTTGCTGTTGTTTTGAGCTTTTGGAGCAGGCCTCATTCTCTGGGTAATGCTTGATTTACATTGACATGTACTAATGAACAACCCAATCACATTCACGCTTTTTAATTACTAATCATCTTTCATGGTATAATTAGTAATATAAAATTAAGTTTATGCCTCCCAATCTAATTTATGTTACCATTTGAAAACATGAATTTCTGCTGAAACACTTTGCTGTTTACACATTTTAAAAAGAATTTATGGCTCTTGTGTTACTTATTTCTGTTTGAAGCATACTTTATGATTTGATATTGTCAGAAATGGCTCCTGGTAAACCATTAAAAGTATGCATTAGTCAAGGTCTGTATCTTTTAACATCTGTAAGATGTGATTGAGTTAATGTTTGTCTTACTGTGAATTTTTTAAAGTTTCAATTGACAATCCTGGATAATAACTAATATTTCTACAGATTTTTTTAAGGAAAATGCACAGTCTGATATGTTTTATTTGGTACCAGAGCCAAGCCTGACAGGATATGCATTTCATTATAATGTAGAGAATGTTTAAGAGCTAAATGCAATTGAATATTAATGTCAAATATATAGCCTGTATGCAGCTATAGTTTGATTTCTAACTGTATGCAGATTACAGTTCTCTTAATGTCCATGTGAGTATCCACATGTTGGTCCAGTTTCCCACTACCTCTAAAGCAGTCAGGTATAAGTCTTAGAGAATTCCCTTTTTCTGGAACAGGTTTCCCATCTGTGTGAAGCAAAGCTTTTCCCTAACCCTATTCAGGAGAAACCTGGACTAGTGCATGGAAGTTAGAAATGCACCCCAGATCTAGCACCTGTATCTCTAATGGAGAGAGGCAGCCTGCCACTATGTTTCTTGTTTTGTGTGCAAGAGGAGCCAATGATTTGAAAACAGCACAAAGGTAATATTTATCCACCACTGGGCAGATGCATTTTCCTTGGATGTGGTGTGTCTTTCGATGCTGTTTCAATGAATGTGAGTTTCAAGGGCTGAGAAGTTTTAATGCCAAGTTTATTTTCATTGTGAGCCAGTATTGCTTTGTTTAGCAGCTTTGTTTAGCAGATGTCTATTAGTGTCTGTGCATTGTGCTATAAAATGTAAAAATAAAGTCTAAATAATCATTGTAGAAGTAAAGCAGTATGCACACATTAGTGTTTATGGTAAATGGGGTGAAATAGACAGGTAATGTGATTTTGAAATGGCTGCAGGGGGACTCTGATGCCATATTTTGGCTGTCTGTTCTTTAGTTTGTGTTTGAAAGGTAGTATCCCACAATTCCATTGGAGTGGGCGGGATTACATAATTATGTATGCAAATTTTATGTTAATCCGTGTACAGATTTGTACCTATTTTTCATGGGCCTTGTCCAGATTTTTGATGTTTCCAGGTTGAGAGGTATAGATGAAATTAGTTGAGATGGGTTGTAATAGGAAACTAGGAAGAGAGCTGGAAACGGGGTTAGGAAGGCTGGAGCTGTCAGGGGTTAGCTGGCTGGCTATAGATTGGATGGCTTCAGTAAAGAAGGTATTAAAGGGATTAGCAGTTTGGTTGGGAGTCTCATGATTAGCACCAGTTGGGGTTGGAGTACTGCAGTGACCTGGGTGTAACAGACTACTGATACTTGCCCAGAATCTTTGGGGATTGTTTAGGTGTGTTTGCTGCATTTTACAGTAAAAGTTTTTTGGTCTGTAAGTATTGCTTTTTTCATCACATTTCTCATTTGTCTAAATGTTTGTTGATCTGGTATGTTTTTGGTAGTTCTCCACCTAGTCCAGGCTTTATTTCTGAGTAATATTTTGTGTCTGGTGTCTTTAGAGAGCCATAGGGCTGGTGTTGACCTAGTTCTGATAGTGCGCTTTGGTGCATGTTGGTCAAGGATATTTAAGAATTTCGAGTTAAAGACAGCCTCTTCAAGTGGGAGGGTTTTTAGGGAGACCAATCACAAGAGTTAAGTTCAGTTTGGAATAGCCTTTGGTTAAAATGTTTGTTTGACTGTATAGTCCTATATGAAGCTTGGTGAGAAATATCAATCTTTTGCCTAATTGTGTAGGTCAAAGAGTGGTCACTGACATCATCAGGGAAGATACCTACTTTATAAGGTCCGTCCGTAGTATTTATTGCAGGTATGTTTGCCTTTGTCAAAACTCCTGTCCATTGTCAGTTATTAATTTGAGATGGTAAGCATGTGCCAAACGTATGGCCATTTTACAATGTCGGACATGTGCACACAAGCTGGGATAGTGCTTGCAGTACATCCTTGTTCTCATTCTACTTGTGTGTTACCCACTGTTTTTTTTTTAACATTTATGCGTACAATTTGCTACATTCATTATTCTGACCTGTTATATTTTTTTAACATATTATTACATCATTGGTGTATGTATGTGTATTGCCCTTGATTTCATGTATCTTCCATTTATGTCACTGACGTACATACATACACATGCACATCTGTGTGTTGCCTTTGATGTAGCATATGTGTGTGACATTTACACATTTTGTTGTGTACATCTACTTGTGTATGCAGCAGCCTTGGCTGATCTTCTGCAGTACTTCTGTCTGGCACTATGCTTGGTTGTTTGCCTTTCACGTGTATGGTTGTAGGTTTGTTTCTGTTCTCTGGAGATATGTACCACTGCTTGACCTGCATTTGCTGATGGACTAATTGGATATATATATATATATATATATATATATATATATATATATATATATTTATAGAATGTATACTGTGATCCTACTTTATTACCCTGGAACACACATTTACCATTGGTCATACATATCCAGGTATTACTGTCATGCATTATGCAACATGTGCTAATATGATAGTGCATAGGTAGATTTGTTTTTTCTGCAGTTCACCATGACTGGTATGCATCCCCACCCTGATTGACAACTTTCCATTGCCCATGTAGTACAGTGTGCTGTCTGTGTAACTAACCTGTCCTTACTGAGTTTTTTTTCCAATTCTTTAAGAAAATGAAAAGATGGAGCCTATTCCTCAAAAGAAAAAAAATGATTGTGTCACTCTGACTTTCCCTCAGATTTTCCTATTACAACATTCCTCTTGTTTATCCCTCTTCTTCACCCATACTGCACATCCTTTTTATCTCCCGCTTTCCTTCAGTGTGTGTGTTACCTGTGTGCCCCACACAGGTACTGAACCCATTGTTAGCAACTGTTAGCTATGGTGAAGTGGCCATGAATGTCCTTCACCTTTATTTTTTTATTAGGAAATTTACATATTCTGTCAGAATCAGTAAATGCAAGTCAATATTTTAATGATCATATATTATGTAGGTATCTTTAGTTGTCTCTTATTATAATGTAATGAGTGATATGAATATATATGTATTACAAACAGCCTTGCAGTATTGGAGCATGTATTATAAATTAGTGGATGGCATACAGATATATCCACGATTATCTGATACATTTCTGTGTGTACTCCTGCAAATTTGCACATTTCTCTTGTGCACTATTGGAATTGCAGTACTCAGTTGTGCACTGAGGTATTCCACGTTTCTTGATGTATATTAGCATATTACAATGTTATTCTCAAGTTTCGAGCTGAGATCGGAGTAATGCACCAGATACCACAAGCTTTACAGAATTTGGCCCTTTGTCTTCATATTGTTTATCAAATACCAGCATTTACAGATAATTTATTTATTATCCAGTTACCTTCTGTATCTGGTTTAGAGCTGTGGGAGAGCTGGAACTATCTCAGCAATCAGTGGATGTAAGATGCAGACAAACTAATCCTTGGCAGGATATCAGTCTGTCATGGAGCACTCACCGATGAGTATACACACACACACACACACACACACACACACACACACACACACACACACACACACCATCACAGCTTCTAAGCACACCTACAGCAATTTGGAGGACAACAAGTTCAGCCACAACATGTCTTGGGTTATGGGAGGAAAGTGGACCACAAAGATGTAAAGACCCCACACATAAGGCAACCAAGCTGAAAATCAGACTGGAAAATAAAGCACTGTGAGGCAAAAACATTAACTGTTATCCACTGTGCTACCCCATTTCTAAACAATGGAAGGGGAAACAATTATGCATTCCTTCATGTCTTCTCTTCTCAAAATGATTACATGGTAGCAACACAAAATCTCAATAAAAAGAAACATAAATGCAGACATAATGAAGCAAATTGCTGTAACCAGTAAATAAATACAATAAATAAAATTGGCTAGACAAGACTTCCAAAGTGGCTACACACTGAGAAGCAGCATTTCAGCTCTCCCATTATGAAAACAGAAACTCAGAAAAGACAGCCAGTGAATTTGTCTTTTTGGGTATATTTCAGTAACTGGCTAGTACGTGTGCTGATTAGATGCCAGCAAAAAAGAAATTCAGAGAACATGAAAGAAAAGCAATCACAAAAGGTGAGGAAAAATGCTGACTGTGAAGAAGAAGATTTCTGCAGCTGTTCAGCAAAAAGTAATGCAAGCTCCAGCTTTGGTGTAAGACATGGCTTCCAGTAACCTAGAAGAAAAAATAAGTCAAATGTACTCAGAGCTGATTGAAGTTAATGAAACACTGAAGGCAGGAGCGGCCTTAGGTCAATTGGTGCCCTAGGCAAAAGGGCTCCACAACACCACCCCCCCACAATACCTGGTGCCCCCATCCTGGTCTACTTACACCAAATAAATACTGGAAAAGTGCCCCTGCTAGTGTGGTGCCCTAGGCAGCCACCTAGTTGGCCTATAAATAAGGCCAGCTATGACTGAAGGAGTATATCAACTCAAAATAACAAAAGTCTGGATAAAATGGAAGAAGCTTTAAACAAATATTCAGATGAGTTGACAAAATTGCAAACATTGAAACTGAAATGAAGAAAAGGCTAGCTGAGTATGAGACTGCTCAAGAAGAGATGTTTCAAAAAATGGCAGAATTAGAGGACAGAGCAGAAACAGAAAACCTGAGATTTTCTGCTGTACCAGAGAACCTGGAAGGAACAGACTGTTAATTTTATGACAGCACAAATAAGCAACTGGACAAGTATTCTTCATCAGGGGTTATTCATTGAAAGGGCAAATCATGTGTATGCTTCAACCCTGGCTATGAGAAAGCAACCCAGACCTTTAACAGTTAAGATGTAAGTCTACCAGCAAAATGAGTTGATTCTGAAGAAACTGTGGCAGAAAGACAAAGTACTAAAAGTGGGAGACAGTAGAGTGTTTGTGAAAAATGATTGCTCACTGTACACCAGGCAGAAGAGGAGTAAATTTACTCCAGGAATTGGGGAATGTAAAGAAGCAGGTGTGACATTTAAACTGCTGTATACAATTATTTTCCTGAAGGGTTAAAATATTTTTTTGATGCAGAGCATGCTAAGAAGGAACTACAAAAGTTTGTCCAACAAAAAGTGAGCTATCAAACTGAAAGAGATTCTGCTTCTTATTCTTTTGATAATAAAGCTCATAGAGAGACTATGCCAGTGAAATACTTTCCAATGTTCCAAAGGAAAATGCTTGAGAGACAAAAAAACATAAAAGTTGAACAGAAGAATGAAGGATACGTTGAAAATGAACCAGGGACTGGATTTGGGAGATGGAGAACAACAGGAAGAGAAATAGCAATTCAGAAATTAATGAATAAATGTGGGATTGCAAAGCATTAATTACATTTGTGAAATATAAAGGAACAAGAAAAGCTTAAAATATTGGACTTTGTTGGCTTTGTTAAACTTGTAGGGGACTCCAAAACATATACCCAACTTCATGTAATTAATGTTTGAAAAAAGTTTTAGGAGGTTGGAAGAAGAAGGAAAGAGTTAACTGTAAGTAAAATAAAATAAAATATGCTACACGGATAACCTACAACAGAAATATATAGATTAAAACAACATTTAAAAAACTGAGTTTCAGAAAACCTGGTATACCTGTAGAATGTACCAAAATGTGTGACTACAACCTGATAGCCAAACAGCACAGCACATTAGAGTAAGAGCGCATTGTGTAATACTAGGTTAAAAATGACCCATCACATAGAGAAAAGTCATCCTGCATGTGCCATTATATCAGGTATAATCATTGTGCTTAATTAACAGCCTGACATGCCATGAGTGTGCAACAAATATGTCTCAGAATCAATAACGAGGTATACCCACAGCTGACCAAAACAAGATTCCATGAGCATTAATTAACTAAAGCACAATGCATCAAGGAACACAGTTCTGATCATTGTTTTCCATAGAAAATCACTACTGGTGTGACTTCAAATATGCACTGGCCATGATTCCTTTATTTGGAATATTTCTCCATTCTTTGAATTGGTGTGATAGTGAAGCTGATGTATATAAGTCAACAGGGAGCGTTGCCTCTCACACTGGGGGTGCAGGAGCACTTACAGTTTATTTTTTTTGTTGTTTTTCCTATATTTTGGACATTAGTTTTTGGTGTTAGATTCCTTGGCATTCTGATGTTTGAGGTTCTGTAGTAAAACTGAGTAACAGCTGTGATGGCTATCCCTGTATCAGGCTCTTCAAAAATGCTACAGTCATAAGTAGTAACTTTATATTTATGTTTTGTCATTTTCTTGAAAATTGTGTGCTATGTCCACTGAAATTGTATTTCACAGACTACATTAAAAATATGCCATTCACAGACATTTACTAGCAAAAAAATGTAATTAATACATTAGTAGAACTGTTTTTTTTTTTGCCATACAAATAATAGTCACTGACCTGTCAGCTCTACAAATTAAGAACATTTCCAAAGTTAACATCCAGCTTCCTTCATTGCATATTTGACAGAGAGACAGACAGATACACACACACACACACACACACACACACACACACACACACACACACACACACACACACACACACACACACACACACACTGCAGAGGGTAGTATACAATGGTCCTGAATATCACAACACTGAATGCACTGAGTGCAAAACTGAATTCATTTTCATAAGAGGAACTTTTCTTGTCTCCAAGTGCATTGACCTTGGAGTTGGCTATATTGAGCAACAGGGTGCCAGGAATGAATGAAGGTGATATAATGCAAGGAATGCATAATTCCAGTCTAAAGAAACAGACTGCTGTTCTCAGCTGGAAGGACATACCTAAGAGGGCTGGAAACATGAATCTGAGGTGACAGACAATGACACGACAGAAGATGCAGCAGATCTGCAAGCTCTTAACAGACACAGCATGTGGCTGCCAGGAAAAGAATGCAAACAGAATAATAAATAAATAATATTGGCATTGGAACTATATCAGGTTACACTTTGAACAGGCATAACAGTGACCAAAAATTAATAAAGTAATGCTATTATATGAACTCAAAATTTAGTAATAAAAAGTCTTAGGTGTATAGAAATATCTATGATTTTTAGCATCTGAGGCAGCAGTTATCTGCCTGCAAAGGTAGGGTGCTTATCCCTTCATATATACATGTATTAAAAGTGTTATTACAATGGATGCATTTGTAAAGAACTGTTATTATTTTTATTTTATTCTGTCCTATTTTTCCCTATAATTACTATATAAGAAGTAGCATCTAAAATGTTGGAATAATAGTGGTGGTACCACAGTTGTACAACATTTAATTTATAATAAAATATACTTGCATGCAACTTGTAAAAATGTTCAGATAATACACAATTCTAAGAATGGAGACAAGTCTTTGCCCCAGTCTTGCACAAAGTATATGAGCTGTCATGTCCATTTTTGAGTCATTAACCCTCTACTAAGCCCACATATACTGATGGCATGCTGAGGTCAAGGCAATGGATCCTAGATTCATCAGGGAGTTGAATCTGGTTGGTTAGAACCTCATCCACTTTAATGATGAGGGGTAGGGTAAAGGGGTAAAAACATACATGCCATAGTGGTGAATAATAATTCATAACCATTCTTGTTACTGGAAATGTTCAGCAGAGTATTCTGAAAAGTTTGTGTGTGCCATTTCACCCCAAGCAATACACGTCCAACATACATTGTCCTGTGGCACCATATTCCAGTTAAATTAAGTGCTGAAACCTAAAAATTTACACAAAAAATTAAATACAGAATGAAGTAAATCAACTGTTAAAACAGTAAATAAAATAATGACATAGAACTAGAGAGAAAGCAAGGCTGGAGTCCTGAACTAACTACGCATAGGTAAGTCCACGCAGGAAGGATTGAAATGATCACAGGGACATCCTCTGCCAGCCTGGTAAGGGATTCCAGAGGTATTTCCTCTGTAAGGTGAATGAACTTTCACATGAAGACTCACAGTGAACTGCTGGAACCTCCAACAGTCTAGGAATGAGGACAGAGCACAAGTGGGTCAGTATCAAAACAAATGCTCAATGAAATACATTGAATGCTGGGTCATCATGGAGGTGTCTGCTCAACAGCTGACATCCAGCCACGTATACATCCCTCACAGCACTGTCATATGCAGTATGGTGTCCCTGCAGCCACTTGCATGCTCCGGTCTGCCAGTTTACGTGGTGTTTGCTTCATATGCACAGATGTATCAGCCCACATACCCCTTCTCCCATTTTACATACACACTGACTGGGTAGTTCCAGTCTGTCTGACTCTGAGGCATATGATTCTACTATAAAACATATCACTGCAGCTTGCATGATGTAGAGTTTGATGTAGAATATCTGGCCATGGATATAATATGCATCCATGTTGCTTTGGCAGTACATGATAGTGGCTGTCTAGCATAGCTTCACACTCAGAATACGGAGTGAGTCCATTTAAGAGACTGCTTTCTTACAGTTAAGTTAAATGGAAGAGAAGTTGAGAGAGAAAAACAAGAGATGGAATACACTATACTGCATACAGAAAACTCTTCATGGATTGAGACAGGAATTAATCGATTTTGAGGATCGTGTCTGGTGCAGAAATCCCTTTGTACATGTTTCAGGCATGCCTTCCTCAACTTCTAAATAATTTAAAATAACATAGTTTTATGGTCTTAATGTACTCTATTATCCATTACTTGGTGTGCTGCCCTGTTCTGGTTGACCTTTGTCCTCTCAGTCTTAGCCCCAGATGTCTTACTTGGTATAGGGCACATCTATATTACATAATCAAACTTTTAAAAGTTCGAACGACATATGGTCAACACCATATGATCGAACTTTTAAAATTTCGAAAATGTAGTAAAACAAAATAAACCAAAGAAAAAACCTACCTGAATGGTTTAATCACATGGTGTCGACCATATGACGTTCGAACTTTTAAGAGTTTGACAACGTGATATAGACAGGGCAGTACCTTGCACTGATCTAGTGGTACTCTGCTCCCTAACATCTGCCTTAAGATCTGAAGCATGCAGCATTAACTCTACATCATTGGCCTCATTTATGTTGAAGCATGCAACATAAACGTTGCACCATTTGTCTCATTTATGTTGAAGCATGCAACATTAAATATACACCATAGGTCTTATTTATGTTGAAGCATGCAACACTAACTCTACATCAGTGGTCTCATTTATGTTGAAGCATGCAACATTAACTCTACAGCATTGACCTCATTTATGTTTTCGCTTGTTTTAATCCTGATAACAGTTTTCAAGTCATTTATTCTACTATAAAGTAGTATCTTGGCTGAGTTCAGTATAAAAATGCATTGGCATTATTAAATGATAGAACTGAAATTGAAGCAGAATCATTACTGTTTAACTGTATTTTGTTGTTATTTATTGCAATTCATTACCGTTTAATTGCATTTTACTTCATTTCATTAATGTTTAACTATATATTTTCATACTGTGAGTTATGTTTTTGTCTGTAAGTGGTTAATCTGTGCTTTTCTGTAAGCTTTACTGTGTTCTTAACCCTTAAATTGAATAGCATAGTTTGGATACAGGTTTGCTGCATCCAGAGCCATTTGTTTTTGCCATCTATGTTTCTGGCAGCCATTTTGTCTTCTGTTGGTAGGGGCCTATCTTCTCTGCTAGTGAGAGTAGCAGGGCTGCCTGGACCTTGTCTGGAGCAAGCTGATTGGTAAAGAAATCAAGGGCTATCAAGATTGTCTAGAGTTCTGTGTTACTAAAATCTTCTATTTTTGTGGTATTTAAACCCCATGTTTAACCTGTTTTGGGCTTGTTTGAACCAGAATCTGCTGAGGTGCATCATCTCTGGGATGTTTTACAAACTTCCTGAAAGTCCAAGACTGATCTAAGTGCTTTTTCATTTATTTTCACTTATTTTATTGCATTTGCACTTGCCTATCATTTTTATATGTGCCTTATAGCTAATTTATCACATTTGCAATGTTTTATAGCAATTTGCTGATTAACTGCATTTCATTACTGTTTAACCGTGTTTCATTTCTATTTCCTGCAATTCATTACTGTTTAACTGCATTTTACTGCATTACATTACTGTTTCTGGCATCCATCTTGTGTTGGTAGGAGCCTATCTTCTCTGCTAGTGAGAGTAGCAAGGCTACCTGGACCTTGTCTAGTAGGATTGGCTAGATTTCTGTGTTACTAGGATATTCTGTTTATTCTGGTATTTAAACCCCACTTTGAGCTGGTTTGGGCTTGTTTGCTCATCACACACAGCAGCTGCACTGTTTTTAGCCCATTGCGAGGTATTCCCTCACCTAGTCACCATCACCTAGTAGTACTCATCTTAGACCTTCTACCATTTATCCCCTAAACTCTCTCTGGCCTCTCTCCCTCAAATGCTGACAAATATGGATGGACAATTTCCTATAGTTTCTCCTGCCAGGTTGATATGGGCGTCCTGAGACAGTGTAACAACTGCCTCGTGTACACAGACAGCCCTCTACTACTACCACTTAGGAACATAATTTGTGAGAGATACAACTACATTAAGAACCTAGAGTCTATGCTCTCTCCCTCACAAGCCAGTATATCTGGCACTGAAAAGGTTGTCAACACAAACACCACACCTCAAACACCACTCACACCTACACAATACACACCCACATATTCAGAGGTCCTCAACAAAAACATACCCAAACAAAAGAGACCTCCGAGGCAAAAACACACGCAAACTCCACTGCCCACCACACCATACACTACACATAGTCCACACACCTGTGTCTCACACCCACTAAGGCCTAAACATAGACCCAGCATATTAGTCATAGGAGATTCCGTTGTGAAACACACAGATGTGCTCTCACAAGGCTGGATAGGGAGAAAGTCACGGTTAGTTGTTTGTCAGGTGCCAGAATCTGCCATATCACACATGCACTCAAACCTCTCAACAGCAGGCACTGTTATGACTCTGTCATAGTCCATGTTAGCGTGAATGACCTGAAATATATAAAGACAGACATAATTGAGATCACTGAATATGCATCCTAAGCAGGTATGTCCTAGCCTTAAGCATTATTCTAATGTCACCCAGAATGATGCCTCAATACAAACAGAAAATGAGTGACTTTAACAATTGGTTTAGTTTCTGGTGTCATTCCAAGGGGATTCAGTATCTGACAGCCTTGGAAGACATGATTGACAGACCACGATGCTTTGCCAGAGATGGCCTGCATCTGTCTCCCTCAGGCTTCGGGCTTCTGGCCTCCCCCATAGTGTCTTTTTTAAGCAATGCAATGAGGTCAAAACTACTAACATGAAAAGTTCATCAAAACACAAATTAAAGGTCATGCTGCTAAACACTAGGAGTCTAAACATGAAACTGCAGTCATTGCAAGCATTCATAACCCTGGAAGATGCTGACATTTGAGCAGTCACAGAAACCTGGTTCAAAGCTGCTGAGAGCACCCCAGCCATACCAGGTTACTCATCTTATCATACACTCAGACCGCAAACCATGGGCAGCAAAGCAGAAGGAGGTGGAGTTTCAATATATATTAAAGACATACACACTTCCAGGCAGGTCAACCAGTATGACGAACAGGAGACACTCCAGGTGCAGTTAACCATTGACAAGACCCCTACTCAAATCATAGCAAGCTACAAGCCACTCACTTTGACTCAAGATGCCCACTCCACCTATCTGGACCTCTTTGAATCTATCAAGATTCAACCCTTTATCCTGATCCTGGGCAACTTTAACTATCCATCCATAGATTAGAAGAACTACTCATGCCAAACCACAAATGCCCAAAGATGCCTTGATTTTGGCAATACACATGCCTTGGATCAATTGGTCAACACCCCCACAAGTGGTGATACTGCGATATTATTATGGACTTGGTATTAACCAACATGAGTAACCACTACAGCGTCTCTTCAGTGTCATCATCCCTGGTACGATCCGACCACAAAGCGGTCACTTTTGAAGTCGCCAACTACCCCAAGCCCCCCCCCCCTTGCTGCAGTCAAATATAAAAACTTCTCCAAAGCTAATTACAACATCCTGAGGGAAAGTATAAACAGCTTCACAGCCCCCTCCCACTCCACAGGAACTGGCACAAATGTCCAGATCTACACCAAAGTACTATATGAGCATTTATATAGCTGCATGTAATCAGGAATATCAGACAGGACAAAATCCTCCTCCTCCAGGAAGAGTAAACCTGTTTGGTGGACATCTGCAATAAATAAACTCTATAATAAAAGGAAAAAATTGCTGTCCAGCAACAAGAAGGAGCAGGTGCCTAACTGGAAGCAATCTCTGCTTAGCCTGAGCAAGCAAATAAGAGCACTAGTGAAATCCTCCAATGCAAACTTCAAGTCCAAACTGGTCACATCTACTAAAGACAATCATAAGGCCTTCTTCTCATATTTCCACAATCTCAAAGAAAGCACTTAGATCTGCTCAGAACTGCTGGTCAAGGACACCACATACACAAATGCTGTAGATATAGCCAACCTGCTGGCAGACAGGTTCAGAGAAAACTTCACCCCTCTGTCATCCACATCAGTAAATCAGGACATCACCGGTACCTGTCCCCCTCCCCTTATCTCTAGGGAGTAGGTCATCACTGCCCTCTCAAAAGCAAAAAATACAGCCTCCATGACACATGATAACATCCCAGGCTGTATCCTACATGAGCTCAGGTAGGAACTTGCGGCACCATTAGGCACCCTATTCAAACAAAGCCTGAGTACTGGCTTCATCCCAGCCAAGTGGAGGACAGCCACTGTTATCCCTTTGCACAAAGGTGGTGTATCCACTGATCCAGGAAATTATAGACCCATCAGCCTAACTAGCTCGATCTGCAAGGCCATGTAACGGAATATCATGGACCTCATTAACAAGGACATTGGCAACCTCCAAACACTCGATCCGATACAGTTTGGTTTTGTCAAGGGGAGGTCATGTCTGTTAAATTTGGTCAACTTCTTTGAGACAGTCACCAAAGCCATGGACAAGGGGAAGATGGTGCACACCACCTACCTTGACCTGGCCAAAGCCTTTGATAATATTCCCCACTCAGGTATAATATATAAACTCTCTCAACTAGGCATCAATCCATATGTTACCAGATGGGTAGCAAACTGGTTCACTGATAGGACCCACTTAGTCAAAATTGGGAAAGCCACCTCAAGCAGTAGACCCGTAATGAGCAGTGCACCCCAGGGATCAGTCTTGGGGTCTCTGTTGTTTAGGATATACTTTTCTGAGGTGCAGGCCAAAACCAGTGGGCTATGGCTGACTAAGTTTGCAAATGACTACAAGCTGTGCGCTATCAATTCCCCTAGTGATGTGGACATTGTCGAAAAGGGTCTCACCCAAACAAATGACTACTGCCAGAAACATGGCCTCAAACCGAATGCCAAAAAATGCATCATCATCCCCTTTGGGGAGAGTGATGACCTCACAAGTTATCACATTAATAATAAGGTCCTAAGCAAATAATCAGTCGTGAGGGACTTCGGCACCCAGGTTGATAGCAAACTGACTTTTGACCACCATATTGCCTCTGTTGTACAGAAGCTTTCCACATGGCCCACATTATTATGAAGGTATCTCATTCAGGGATAAGGAGGTCATAACATCCCTGTACTCTTCCCTTATAAGAGCCATTATTGAGTACATCGCCCCTTTCGGCATGTACCTCAAAAAGCACATGCAGCAGCTGGACAGACTACAGTGATTCCTCACCAGGAGAATCCAGGGCCTCAAATATCTACCCTACACAGGCTAAAATCCATGTTCCTCTACTCAGTGTCATACAGACTCCTCAGAGGTAACCTCTGTCTGGCATACAAAGCAATCTCAGACTCCGCCTTGATGGGACTGCTGCATATCCGCACGTCAAACTCCACTCGAGTAACTCTCATGGGTGACCTCAACCTGGTCTGTGACATCAATAGGATTTGTTTTTCAGACAGATTTGTGTCCCAGAGATTCCCCCTTCTGTGGAATAGACTCCCTCTCCACATCAAGCAAAGTACCTCATTGATCCTTTCTAAGTGCAACCTGGATAACTGGGTGGGGAACAGAAAATACAACCCTGGGACTCCACCTGTGTCCCTGCTGGACAGGGACATCGGGTGCTGACTTGTCGGAACATGGGCTACATTTTTGGCTAGGCTTGTAAAGGCCTCAGGGCCAATAGCCTAGTAACTTTCTATGATCCTATAGGGCAATTTGGGTTGACACCCAAGGCTCATGGATCTGAGGGTGCCTATTACTGGCTACCCAGTATAATGCCTGGGTTGTCTATCTAAAATGAAATACTTGTATTTTAAGCTATATTGTTTATTTAAAATGAAATACGTTTATTTAAAGTTATTTTCTTACAATGAGTACTGCTAACCTGTTTTATTTTACTTAGGTGTTGAATGTGACAGCAGCTAGAATTATAATTTTGCAGTTAGTGCAGAGGACTGAGGCAATGAGCTCTTAAAAGGCTGATTTTTGCTTTTTGAAGTTTAATATAATACAGTATTTATGAAAACACTAGAATGTGTTGACTATTACCACATAACAACACTGTTGGTTATACCTTCTTGTACATTTTCTGTACCATTCAGTGTTCACAATAATTTTATTTTTGTTATGTTTTTTAACTTGATTCTCAAGAAATGCTTAAGAATCTAAACATTTTTATAAATTGCTAAAAGTGTTACAACCCACAACTTCTGGATGATGAAATCCTATAGGGGCATTGTGTGGCAAGTAATCTAGCCTACATTTTAGTTGCACTGTACCAATAGATACATCAAATGAAGTATGTTTTGTGTGTGTGTGTGTGTGTGTGTGTGTGTGTGTGTGTGTGTGTGTGTGTGTGTGTGTGTGTGTGTGTGTGTGTGTGTGTACTTTTTATGTGCTAAAACTAGTTCTAGACATACCAGTTTGAAATAAATACTTTATTGGCTTGAATATTTTTGTCAAATTAAGCAAAATGTCCTTAAATAGTAATAATAAAGCCAAAATTGGTATAGACCAGAAATTAATTATGGTCTCTTATCCCTTGTGTCACCCTGTCTATATTTGTGGATTATAATGACAACAGTTTGACAGGCATGAGACCAAGCCCCCTGGTGCAGAGTGATATAGATAACTCTTACTGCCCTCCAAGAAGATCTCTGTTCAAGTAGCATCAGGGGTGCTGGAGGAGCTGGATGGTGGGGCAGGATGCGAGTGAATGGATGATGCCAGCTCACCATCCTGGTTGGGGAGGAGGCTGCTTAGACTTCATGCAATAGCAGCATTAACAGCTGAGTGAGTTCTGCACTGCAAGCACTTAACACTTGCTTGGCAGGTGGTGCATATGTGGAAACATACAAATATCTCCTATGGGAAGGAACTGCGTAACTTGAAAGACTGATGTGGGGTGAAAGGGGATTAGGCACACTCCCTAGAAGCAGTGTCCTTAATCTCCTCACTGGCCCCAGATCTGGATTAGGTTGAGTCCAGAGAAAGCCAAGATGGGTCCAGTACACCCATGAAGAGAGGCGCTGGTAGCAGCTGATGGTTAGCCACCGGGAGGGGGATCAAAAAAATAAAACAGTCTGAGTGGCCTTTTATGGTTTAAATATTATAAAACGAGCTATTCTGTTATTGGTGAGTAAATTTTCTTTCATTTCTTGCTGGAACATGTTTAAGAGTAATCACATTTAAAGTAAACACTCAAGTAAATGTTACTTTATAGACAATAAACATACTTTAAAACAATCAGTTAGCATATATTTTGAAAATTATCTGGAAGGTGAGTCCAAAAAAAAGTGCATTCCTGCATGATCTTGAAACAACAATTGTGGCAGTGGGAGCCCATTGATTGATAACAGCTGGAAGCACAGGTATAGTTAATCTGATACTGAATATATAGCATTGCATATAATGACACAAACAAAAAAGAATAATTACACATAATAAAAAAAAAAAAACCAGAATCCTTACTTGAGGTGCAAGGTAAACAATTTTTTTTTTTTATTATTTGTTTCACAGTTGACTAGGACTGCTACTTTAGTCAAGTAACCATAAGAGCTAGACAAGAGATATTCCAGCAGCAATCCTGAACCCTACTGTCTCAAACAAACAAAAAAAAAAATGATAAACGCATGGAATCATTTTGCACTACAGAACTGCAGGGCTTCGGCCTGATACACTGGGGTCCGGTATTGGCACTTTGTGTTAGATTCCATGACCATTGAAAATGTCATTCTTCTTGGGTGAAAAATTGTCATAAGTTATTTCTGAAACAGGTGAAGATGCCCTATAACATATCACTAGAGAGGTCATTCAGAGAAACTGTTACAAACATTGCTGTGAGGATCTTGAATACATAAACAACATTACAGACTATAGGTAGTATCCAAAATATGTTTGTAAATGGGCAGAATATTCCTTAGGCTCTACATCATGGTCATCAGTTTGGCTGTATGACAGACATTTGATACATCTGTGATTAACAAACAAAAGTAGTGCCATGCAGTACAAGTTTATGCTTGCACATCTTAACTCAAAACTCACTAAAAACATTACTAAAGCATCTTTGTAATGAAGTTTCACCCCTATGCACCCCTCAACAGGGGGACTGTGCCCCAACACCCCCTATATTTATATATACTAACTGTGAGAAGATTGCTGCACCTTTGAGTAAGGCAAATGCTCTGAGATGCTGCACTCCTAGTCTTTTAATGCAATGTATATCTGTCACTCATTTGTAATTATAGTTTACTGTGTTAATTACAAATGTAAGGCACTTTACCAAGACACTTCATCTACATATATCATCTGAGCAGGACTTGCATATAAATTTTCCATCAGGTGTTTTAAGATACAGTAGCAGATTACATGCATTTTGGGTCAGGGGATGTTCTCAATATATGGGCCTCCCTGCATCCATCCACTGACCTCTACCCTAATACCCAGCCCACTGATGAAAGTGAAGGCACAAATGGCTCCAGTCATATATTCTAAGTGGTTGTTGTATACATTTATACAGCATATGTCCTTACTCCTACTCCTAAAAGATGACCACCTATATATGTCTGAAGTTTGAAAGGAAGATGATAAAATAGATGTGCAACTGTTTCCAGGACTGTTTTACAAAATCTGCATTTGTCTGTTTCTTCCACGTAGTCAATGGACTTTGTAAACCAGCATCCTGGGCGGCTAATAATTATCTTTCGCCTTTTGGTTTAAATTCACCTCTCCTTAACAACTCCAGTGTCAGATCCTGATCAACATGAAGTTGTTCCAGGTGTTTTCTGTACTTGCAACTATATTTATGCCTTTTCCATATTTCTTGCCTTCTCATATGATCTTTCTTATATTCTTTCTTTTGTTTTTGTCACATTCAGTTGCTGCCTGATTTTTACCTATTTCTAGTTTGGTTTCCATTTCATTGTGTAGCACTACTTCTGCTGTGCCAGATCAGTGACTGTAACAGTAATCAGACAATAGCAGAGGTAACTCACTTATCTCGACACCAGCAATAGTAGGGGTATCTCACTTTCCTCCATACCCATCAATTTCTGACAGTTTATTGGATGTGTAAACCTCTGATGTATGATTGCGGTTTAAAAAGAGTAATAACAACAATCACACTAATTCAAAGTTTGTTTTGCACAAACACATGTTATAAACATTAAAATAGTCCTTTGCACTTCACATCAATGCATACTAGTTCTGCAAAACCAAATTAGTGACTGTTTTACCCACAGATAGCAAGTATAGCCATGTCTATAAGTAGAACAAGAATGAAAACAGACCCAAAAAGCACAAAAAGAACCACAGAAACCTTGCTCCAGCAAACAAATCAGCGATAGGAAATGATGAAAAAAGCCAGTAAGCTGTAGTCTTAACGCCAATTTATTAAGAAGAACGTTTTCGCCAATCTCATAAGTTTGGCTTCTTCAGAGAAAATCACAAGCAATAACAGAAAGCCGCATTTATTCAAATCGGCTAAGGAAGTGATGTCATAAAAGGTTTAAAAAAACAGTGTGAACGTATATCAAATAAAATATTTAAAAATGCTAATTTTCACAAGTAATGAACAAATTATTACACTTTAAAAAGGCTAAATATTTATCACATTAAGTATAACACTCACAATTCTTGTAAAATGCAAGAACGAGGTCAATAAAAATGAAGCAAATAATGCCAAGTATACCAAAGTATACAAGAATGGCTAGTAGACCAATAAAGCCACAAACTATATTAAAAACAAAAATGTAATATAGTGAAAACTAACAATATAATAACTATGTGAACCATGTTTTTAGAATGATTGTATCCAAGAGACTGAACTTAGAGAGACCAACAATAAAATTTTCACTAAGGATGTGCAATGAGGAAGTGTATACTAGTAATATACAATAAATGTTACACACTTAAAATATTATCTAAATATAAAGAATGGTAAGGAATAATAAATCAACGCAAATAACTTCTCATTCTTAACACTGGCAATATATTGCAATTGTCGTTTAGTCCTGGAAAGTGAAAAGCATCAGTCCTGAGTTGCCACTCCAACTCTAAGGTCTCTAATAGTAATGGCGTAGGGCCTCCTCTAACAGATGTTAATATTTGGTCAATTGCCATAAATGAGAAACTATGCCCTGGCGAAGCCACAACATGTAGCCAGGGCATTGTTCTCATTCTTGTTGTTAATAGCATACAAATGTTCATACATGCGATCGTGGCGACGGTCAGTCTTTCCAATGTAGAAAGACGGACAACAATCACATAATGTTACGTATACAACAGATTTACTTTCACAGTTAAGGGGGAACCTTATTGTGTATTTCCTATCCCTTACAGTAAAAGTCTGACCTGATCTGGTTTTGTAACATCTGTTACAAAAGCCACAAGGATACATGCCCACCTTCCTATTAAAAAATCTATTAGAGAAATCCCGCTGCAGTAGTTCTTTTAAGTTGGCATTTCTTTTAAATACAAATCTGGGAGTGTGTCCAAATTTTTTCAACAGGGTAGGATTACCCAGTATAAAGGCCCAATTTTTCTTTATGATAGTAACAATTTCTTTAGAATCAAAGCTAAAGGTGGTAATGTAACTCAAGGTTGGGTCAAATAAGGTGTTTACACTATTACTTACTGATGCAGAAATAGAAGATGAATCAGTAATAGGTGTAGATGAAACATTAAATTGCAGTTCACAAGCTGGAGTATCAGTGGATAAAATGGCCTTGAAAAAGCCATTTACCCTTTTAAAGTGAACCTCAAAAAAAATTTCTTCAATCAACTTTGGTGGATAATTTCTCTTAAGAAACATTTCTGTAAGAAGGTTACATTTGTCATGAAAGAATTCCAACGTACTGCACATCCTTGCTGCTCGAACAAATTGCCCCTTGACAATTGCTCTCTTTTGTCTATAGGGGTGATGGCTGGAAAAATGCAAGAACGAGTTGCAGTACGTTGGTTTTCGGTAAATTTTTGAAGCAAAACATTGAGATTGCTCATCCTTGATGAGTTTTACATCCAGATAATCAATATCGGACGCAGAAAATTTATAAGTAAATTTCAAAAATTCTGAAATGTTGTTGATGGTAGACACAAATAAGTCAGCCATCAGATTGTCACCTTCAAAAAGGATTTATCAAGGATGAGCAATGTCAATGTTTTGCTTCAAAAATTTACCGAAAACCAACGTACTGCAACTCGTTCTTGCATTTTTCCAGCCATCACCCCTATAGACAAAAGAGAGCAATTGTCAAGGGGCAATTTGTTAGAGCAGCAAGGATGTGCAGTACGTTGGAATTCTTTCATGACGAATGTAACCTTCTTACAGAAATGTTTCTTAAGAGAAATTATCCACCAAAGTTGATTGAAGAAATTTTTTTTGAGGTTCACTTTAAAAGGGTAAATGGCTTTTTCAAGGCCATTTTATCCACTGATACTCCAGCTTGTGAACTGCAATTTAATGTTTCATCTACACCTATTACTGATTCATCTTCTATTTCTGCATCAGTAATAGTGTAAACACCTTATTTGACCCAACCTTGAGTTACATTACCACCTTTAGCTTTGATTCTAAAGAAATTGTTACTATCATAAAGAAAAATTGGGCCTTTATACTGGGTAATCCTACCCTGTTGAAAAAATTTGGACACACTCCCAGATTTGTATTTAAAAGAAATGCCAACTTAAAAGAACTACTGCAGCGGGATTTCTCTAATAGATTTTTTAATAGGAAGGTGGGCATGTATCCTTGTGGCTTTTGTAACAGATGTTACAAAACCAGATCAGGTCAGACTTTTACTGTAAGGGATAGGAAATACACAATAAGGTTCCCCCTTAACTGTGAAATTAAATCTGTTGTATACGTAGCATTATGTGATTGTTGTCCGTCTTTCTACATTGGAAAGACTGACCGTCGCTTACGCGATTGCATGTATGAACATTTGTATGCTATTAACAACAAGAATGAGAACAATGCCCTGGCTAAGCATGTTGTGGCTTCGCCAGGGCATAGTTTCTCATTTATGGCAATTGACCAAATATTAACATCTGTTAGAGGAGGCCCTACGCCATTACTATTAGAGACCTTAGAGTTGGAGTGGCAACTCAGGACTGATGCTTTTCACTTTCCAGGACTAAACGACAATTGCAATATATTGCCAGTGTTAAGAATGAGAAGTTATTTGCGTTGATTTACTACTTTTTACCATTCTTAATATTTAGATAATATTTTAAGTGTTTAATATTTATCTAATATTACTAGTATATATTTCCACATTGCATATCCTTAGTGAAAGTTTTACTTTAATGTTGGTCTCTCTAATGTCAGTTTCTTAGATATAGTTACTCTAAAACATGGTTCACATTGTTATTATATTGTTAGTTTTTACTATATTACATCATTGTTTGTAATATAGTTTGTGGCTTTACTGTTTTATTAGCCATTTTTGTATACTTTCGTATACTTGGCATTATTATTTTTTATGTTTTTATTGACCTTGTTCTTGCATTTAATAAGAATTGTGAGTGTTATACTTAATGTGATAAATATTTAGCCTTTTTAAAGTGTAATAATTTGTTCATTACTTGTGAAAATTAGCATTTTTAAATATTTTATTTGATATACGTTCACACTGTTTTTTTAAACCTTTTATGACATCACTTCCTTAGCCGATTTGAATGAATGCGGCTTTCTGTTATTGCTTGTGATTTTCTCTGAAGAAGCCAAACTTATGAGATTGGCAAAAACGTTCTTCTTAATAAATTGGCGTTAAGACTAAAGCTTACTGGCTTTTTTCATCATTTCCTATCGCTGATTTGTTTGCTGGAGCAAGGTTTCTGTGGTTCTTTTTGTGCTTTTCATGTCTATAAGTACTTCAACATATGATTCAGCATTCTTTACAGCAGGTATTTCTTAAATATATTCTTCTGACAGTTTGTATATTGTTCATCTTCTTTGATCAAGAATCAGTGACAAAGACAAATATATAACCGAGGGACAAGGGTCATAATTAGGGATTTTTTTTAAATATTACACTAATTATCTTTAAAATTTTAACAGAGCAACAGGTTTTGGATCTACGTGCATTTTCTGAGCAATAAGCATGAAACTGTAATGTCTGACGTTGTTGCCATGATTTACCAAAAACATCAAACATTTTAGGTGGGACAGGGCAAAAATTTGAAGCAAAACAACCTTATTCATAGCCAATGGCACTTTCATTTACACTGGGTTCTGTATGTGTTGTGCCAGGGAGGAGAGCACAGAATGGCAGGATTTGGAACCATTACCATTGCCATCATTGTCTCCTTGCAGTTGGTTGCCCCACATACATCTCGGCTGCCCTGCAGAGGGTAGTACATGGGTGGTTTCTGCTGTTGCAGCTAAGCCTCCAGCACTAGAGCTTCTGCTATGGGTAGCAGAGCATGCCTTGCCTAGTGCTTTGCCTCTGGCTCTAGGTGGTGTTCCCCACACACTTAGGCAATACCAGAGGCTGTGAGGCAAGTGCCTGTGCATGGTCTACCTGGAGATGGCAATTAGTAGGTAAAGTTAGTCATCCAGTGTATGTGCTGGAAACATATCTGCATTTGTTATCCCTTCCTCCACATGAGAAGGCTCATGTTAGGAAAATTGCTGGCATCCAGACTTATGCAACATGCATAGTCAGTATCCACTGTGTGTCACCGACACCCCAATTTGTAGTTACATGGTGCATGTGTTGACCTTCATCTGCTTATGTACTTCCTCTGTGTTGTCTACCTCATTGTATTAGTTACATCCCTCTCTGTCACACCTGTCTGCTATGTCTGCATATATGGACAGCACTGCTGCCTATCCCTATGTACCCGCTATATTACCAGTGCTCCCAGTGTTTATTTACATCCCATCCTTGCTATTATTCATCTCTAAAAATTCTAAAAATAGTGGCTATCCCTATGGAATGCTGCCCTACATTTTATGTTTCTGTTATCCACAGCCTTGCCAGTGATTCTGTCTGCTATGTGTTTTTCTGCTTTGTTTGCTCCTCTGTTCATGCTATCCTATCTTCCCCTTACTTCCCACAGAGGTTGTTTGTATTGTTCATAACTTCAGTTATTGTATCCATCACAACTTCATGTTCTCCATGGTATTCGTCTGTGATGTATTTGGGTAATATTCTCTTTCCATTGATGGTTATCAGTACCTGCACAGACCACATTTTCAGACTTTTAGTGTTCTAGTGTTACATGTTGAAACAGTTTATAACATACGTAGTTTACAGTGCTTCTGCACTGTGCTACAGGCTGCCATCTCAACATAAAGTTTTCAAACATGAGGTGCATGAACTGCAGTTGTCCCACATGACTGTTAAATATTACCTCACACATGGTTCTCCTGTGCTTGTATTTTGATATGCTAGCCAACATCGATGTCCTTACTTTTTTTACTAACTCATTGCCACCTCCAGCACTGTAGCTACTGAGGTGTGAAGTGTTGCCAGCACTGAAGACTGACTCAGGTTTGCTAACTGGGTTCTGAAAAGCAGCAGACGTTTCTTAAATAATACATTTATTTGAACAGTTAAAAGCGCAATTCATTGTAAATGCTCAGTTAAAATATTTTAAAGCATTTCCACTGCTGCACCTTGTAACTTAAGCATTTAGCACTGTATTTTCATTTAAAAACTCTGACTCAGATCTGTCAGCCAGTACTACAACACATGAAGCATTTCACTGTACTGCAGCATCCACTGTTAATTGTCTGCATGCCTACCAGCCAGCATGCTCCCCTGAACTGTGAGTGTCAGGGAGTTAAGCATTTTGTACTATGTGTTGCATTAATTGTCTACTGCAGTTATAGCTTTTTTTGGAAAGAAGGAACATTGGACACACAAGCTGTAGTGTATGAGTATGTTTCAAGTGTCTCCATTGTGTCCATGATCACCACTGTGGTATCACATAATGTGAAGGCAAAGTGTGTAGAGGTGCATGTGTATCTTGCATTTAGCACCACTTCTAAGTCATCTGCTAGCTGCCAGATGATGCAGGGCGTCGGTCGGGACCGGTGCCCGCCACAGTAGGGTGATCTGCAGGAAGGGCCCAACATGCGTCCAGAGTCACAGTTGCCGTTCTTCCAAGGAGGGGGGTGTGGCAAGTGGGCAACACCTTGTCCAGCTGCGGTGCACACCCAGCCCTGCTTCATGCCCAAGCCTGACTGACCCAGCCCTTAGAGCCAATCCTTATCCCAAAGTTATGCATCTGGCTTACCGACTTCCCTTACCTACATTGTTCTAACATGCCAGAGGTTGTTCACCTTGGAGACCTGCTGAGGATATGGGTACAGCCAGATGCAAGACTTACACCCTCTCCCCCAGATTTTCAAGGGCAGGCGAGAGTTCATCCGATGCCATCAAAACTGCAATGCTTTCCAGGGCATGGGCCCCTCTCTTGGGGTGAACCCATTCCAGGGCACTCTGCCCTTTACAAAGAAAAGAGAACTCCCTCAGGGGCTCCCACTGGCTTTTCTGGGACTGTTTGTGTCACTACACTGGATACCATGAGCTGCCGATCTCCACCACTCCGGATTCAGGGATCTGAACCCGCCTCTTTTTCGATTGGCAGAGGGGGACAGAGGTCATTGCCCGGTGCTCGCCTGTCTCTCAGGACTGACTAACCCATGTTCAACTGCTGTTCACATAGTACCCTTCTCCACTTCAGCCTTCAAAGCTCTCATTTGAATATTTGCTACTAACACCAAGATCTGCACCCACCCGGGCCCTTGCTCTGGGCTTCAGTGCCACTGCAGCAGTCATCCTACTTATCATGACATAGCCCCCTCAGCTCCCAGCACCAGCGCCATCCATTTTCAGAGCTAGCTGATTTGGCAGGTGAGTTGTTATACACTCCTTAGTGGATTCCGACTTCTGTGGCCATTCTCCTGCTGTTATTTATGGGGGTTTGCAACTGGAAACAGACAGTGATGATAATAGCACATGATGTGCTGAAGCTGCTATGGTCCTACTCTGCAGGGTAATGGTAGATGTTTATCTGGGAGCACTGCTGTTGGTTGCACTGCTCTGTTATCATGTCAAGTTCAAATCTCATTTTCATGCCTTTGGCTTATTAGCACATCAGAGTTCCCTTTGTCAAAGGTGCGCTTTCAGACTTCATGTTACTGAACTCAGGGAAGAAAAAAAAATGACTTTCATGTTTCCATACACACACTGTTCTCTGAGTTTGTGCAACCATGAAGTATATATATAGTGAGACTGGATGAATGGGAGAAAAGTTTTTCAATGGTATGGTGCAGCAGGACACAGCCTCCTTGTGAAAACACTTGTTTTGTGCTGTTTTGTAGCTTGAACAGTTTAGATGTAATGCTTTATCACTCATTTAGGAGAGATATGAAGTTTCATAGTAAATCCATTTGTTCTACACCTTTGTGTGTGTTAGAGAAGTATTTGGTTGATTGTTTTTCTGCCCTCCTTATCGGCCCTTCATCACTAAATCTGTAGCTTATATATTTTGTGCTGATTGGTTTCTGTTTGCAATTTTGGTCTGTGCAGTATTCCTGCAAATGCTTTACAGTGGATGTAATTTCTGAAACTGCATGTTTGTTTCAGTACTAAGTGGTGCCATTTCACTGTTGATCTTTCAGCCATTCTTTACTGATATTAACTTTTTAAATGTTGGGACAAGGTGACAATCACAGAGCTCTGTTGCTGCTGTGTAATAAATGTGCTATGATTTCAGCGGCACTCTACTCCATTTGTTGTTCTTCACTGATGTATATGCTTCGAAATGCATTTCATGGTGAAGTTGCTTTGCAATGCTTTCACTTCAGATACAGTAACTCCATTCTACGCTGCTGTCCTGGCATCCTGGAATCTGCCCTGTGTCTTAATACCTTTAAATAAAAGAAGTAACAGATGCTGTGCCTATGCTTCAAATATAAAAAGACATCGGAAGCACCACTGTTAATTGTGCCCTAAATATTGCAACCTGAAGACTGGATATTTTGTTGTGATTGTTCTTACTATAGTAAAACTGCATTTTCACAGATACTGGGCTTTGCTTTTTTTTTTTTTTTTAGTCCCAGGAGTCACAGATAATGGGAAATGTTACTTGTCTTTTCTCCAAGTTTGTACAGCCTTGAAGGTAGTGTGTACAGAAATCAAGGTGGTGATGATTGAGCTCCCACATCAGGGCTATGCAGGAGCCCCCCCCCTTACAAAACAATGGCTAGGTAGCATAGTGTGTGTGTGTGTGTGTGTGTGTGTGTGTGTGTGTGTGTGTGTGTGTGTGTGTGTGTGTGTGTGTGTGTGTGTGTGTGCGCGTGTTTGCTTTATTTTACAATGTATATGTATGTGTTTTGGATGTTTTACTTAGGATTACTACATCTCGACTAAGCAAGACACAATCATAGTAAATCCAGTGAAACAGGTGGTACAGTAACCAGCATATTTACAAAATGATATAAGCTGGACCTATGTTCACAGAAACGTAACACTGTAAGGCCACAATTTCACAGTAATTAAACTAATGACAATTCATTTTCATGAACTAATACTATAGGCATTATATTTCTTCATCATGGCTTCAGAAAAGCAGAAGAAAATGAAGATTCAAAGTATAAGCCAGTTATAAGAAACACAAAAACTTGCTGAGTTGTTAATGTGTTTTAAAATGTCATATTTCATTAACTGTCTTCCTCTCAGCAGTGCTCATATAGCTCAAATACTACAATTGTACAGCATGTGCCAGTAAAAACTAGCAAGGCATAGCCCAAAACAGCATGCCTTCTGCATTATTTGGCACAGCTAACGCTACTCAGAAGTTATACAGTTCACAGACACTCAGCTAATGCACTCCTGCGAGCATCATATGTCATATGTTATTACTATTCATTAGATTTGATAAGAGGTTTGGTATTAAAAGTTATATATATATATTCCAGAGGAACCAAATGCCCTTTCTGTTCATTCCAAATTCAACTAACATGGGTTTCAGATATGCCTTAGGAAATGCACATTCTGAAATGGACAACACACTGTACTTGGCTAATAATATTCTCTGAGAAAAAATGTCATGTCCCCTTAGTATGGAGAAAAAGTTATTGGAATAAAGAATGAAATTCTGCTTGCAGGACACAGTCTTATGACCTTTTGTTTCTGTAACAATGGTATGGTTTTGCTTCAAAAAACAAACTTCTTTTATTTTTGCTTTGATCATCTAGACTATCCGGAGCATTCACTCTGCAGCTTAAAGGTTACTTCACTGATAATAAGAATGGCTTATGTAAAATATTTATTTTGTTGAACAGACATTCCCAATGCTTATTTTATAATTACTAAAGCCTTCAAGATGCAGCTTGAGTTAAATGGTAAAATAAATACAAAAAAAAAAATGTAATTTTGCTTGAATTATTTATGTTGCAGTTTAAACAAATCAAAGCAATAAAGGTATGTTACACTTTTCTACATTAAGAATACAATATTATGTAAGCCATATCAGATAAGATTCTTGATATTTTAGTTTATAAAGACTTATAAAGTGTTGCATGACTTTGTAAATGTAGCTTGTAAGTCTCTAAATACTTGGCACAGTTGTAAGGTCACCCTTGTAGCGGGGCATCAGGACTGCAGTACTCCAACCATCAGGTGTGAAACCAGGAGCTAAACATAGGTTTTAGCGGTTTATGTAGTGTGTATGCAAAGGCGTGTTTAACACTATTTATTTAGGTAACCAGGTATATTGTCAGGTCGCATAGAGGAAGTACTTTTGGTTGTTGTTACCCTTTCAGTAAATGATCTCTAGACATAATTGGTGAAATATGGGATTCAGGTATTTCAAGGATTTGCATAGTAGTCTCGGAGGGAAAGCTGGTAGTGAAATTATTTGCAAGGATGTTGGCAATATCTATTGAGTTAAACAGGAGGCGTCATTATGAAAAGGTTCAGAGCAATGTAGGTATTATTTCTTAGTTTTCTAATATAACTGAAGTATTTATATTAATCTTTTGTTTCAGAGGCTCCTTTACTGAAACTGAGAGGTATCACACACCTGATTAATTTAATGTCTCTTTATTTATATTTATGTCATTTAATCAGTAATGAAGGTTTATAGATTATGGGGGGAATTTAATATACCCTACACAGGCTTTTTTTACCGTGTGGGCATAGTTTCAGACTGCTTACATGAATGTAAGCAGGTTTGTGAGCCAATAAACAGAGCTGAGCGTCACGCACGAGCGCGCCTTGGCATGCAAATCACCTCATAAGCAGGTGAACTGCATGCAAATGAGAGAGGTAGAGCAATCCAGCAAGCAGATAAGCAGTCCTGCAGACCCCGTGTTGATGTCCATAGTGTATTCGGAAAAATTCCGTGTACAGGATGTAAAACAGACAACAGGGGCTGAAAAAGTGAAGTTAGATGGGCAGAAATAGCACAGCAGACACAGATATGTGCAAAACTATCCACCATGTGTCCAAAACCATATGGAAAATAATTTAAAATAATTTTATTTTTTTAATAATCTGGGTATGTTTGAGCAGCACACCGCAGTGTGCAAACATGCTTTTATAAAAAAAAATATAAAAAATAGTGTAAAAAACAAAGTTATTAGTATCTGACAGTAATGTATTATAGGACCCTGCATGGAGTATCTAAAATGGTGGAATGGTTCTGTTGCTAAGGAGACAGGACCTGGAACCATGTTGTTTCCAGGTTGTGTGCATGGATCCCTATGCAAATGAGTAGGGTTACTGAATAGCACAAATGGGTATCCTTGTCCACAGATCCCATCCAAGTAGGCACAGAACCATGTTAGTGTCCACAGAAGAGGTAGCTGACATCAAAAGGGGTGTGTCTGAGGACTTGTAAGTTCATTGGAGCTTAGCGGTGCCTGTTTGCACAGTGCAGCACTCTGCTGAGCAGGGGGGTGTACAGTGTCTGCTAAGCAATATCTTAATTACTTATGACTCCTGTTTCACTTAAAATAGGGCCATTAACAGTCCTTAATGATGTACTTGGCAGGTGGAATGCATCATAGGTAGCCAATCACAAAGGCTACACCTACTGCAGAGCACTATAAAAGTTGCATACACCCTACAATCTGATTTCACCCCATACTCTGCACCAGTGGGGTACAGACTTGGGAGTTTTAACTGAAGGAATGCTAGAGGCTGCTGCAGGTCTGCTACATATGTATGTGCTAGATGCTGAGGTCAATGCTGCTGCTGCTGCTGACCATAGACCTAGACTGAGAAGGAGAAGAGTGTTCAGGCCCAGAGTAACCTTCCAGGAGCTACATGAGCTGGAGATTGTTGAGCACTACAGGGTGTTCAGGGACAGACTACAAGAACTCAGTGAGCTCTTCTGACCTCAACTCAGACCCAGAGCCAACAGAGGGGAGCCCATCCCAGTGAAACAAAGGTATGTGTAGCTCTTAGGATACTAGCTACAGGTGCTTTCCAAAGACCAACTAGGGACATGATGGGGATCTCACAAGCATCAGCATCCAGGGTACTTCACCAGTTCCTGGATACCATGCTACCACATCCCAGTGAGCACATTTATTTTCCCCTCACCCCTGAGGCGAGGGACAGCTGTATGCAACACTTCTACTGTGTAGCACACTACCCCGAGGTACTGGGTGCCATAGATTGCACTCATGTACACATCAAGGCACCACCTGGTGAGGAAGGTATAATCTACGTCAACAGCAAGGAGTATCACTCCAACTGCCAGGTTATGTGCAATGCCCAGGGCATTATCATAAATGTGTGTGCTAGCATCCCTGGCAGTTATCACAACTCCCATATCTGGCACACATCACAGCTGTATCAGATGTTTGATAGGGGGGACATCCCATATGACCATTTACTAGGGGTTGCTGGCTATGCACTGGAACCATGGATGATGACACCCATTAGAAATGCACACACACTCACGGAAGAATGCCATAATGAGGCACACACACAAACTAGGAACATCATAGAACATGTATTTGGGCTGCTGAAGTCATGGTTCTGGTGCCTCGATATATCTGGTGGAGCCCTGCAGTACTCTCCAACCACATGTGCCCATATGTTCACAGCATGTGCTATGCTGCACAATATGATCCTGCGGAAACAGATGCAGCAGGATCAGCAAAGGGAAGGGATGCACAGCCCTCCACCAGTACCTAGGTCACCACAGCCACACTCACAGGGGGACTCTGAGGAGGAAACCCCTGAGGTTGTCCCTGTAGGCAGACATAGGCATGCCCAGTATGCCCTGGCCTTGACCAAGAGACAACACATAGCACATGCACTGACAACCTAGGGGACCAAGGGACTGACACCTTACTCTGACTCACATAAGTATTAGTAATAATGATGCCCTCCAGCTCACATAACCTGTACCTAACCATGTGTTGGCTGTGTACTTCATGCATTAGACTGAATCAGCCCCAAACTACAGGTCTGTCAACTGCTTCACTCATAAGGTAAGTCACTCACTTATTCCTCCCTTGTAAGGAGTTCTATAATATGGTAGCATATGTATGGACCTGATACATGTATGCAAGATAATATAGTGGGCTACTGGGCTACTTGGAGAAGTCTAACAGCCACTTGGGACAACAGGTACTCTGTCCAATAGTATGTGCTCCATAATATGCACTAGGCCACATGGCTGAAACATCCACTACATTATTCATGGGAGATGGCAAACAGTGGTGTCACTCAACAGTTGCACAACGGTCTATGTCAGCAGAGCATGGACTGGTCATCTCCCACCTCCGCACATCAATGAACCCATACAACTGTTGTAACAGTAAATCTGCAATGATATGTCAGCAGACCAGCCAATTCCAGAGCTGTGACATAGAACCTGGCCACAAGTTCTATGTCTCACGTAATGCAGGGGTGACAATGTATGCCTGTATGCTGTTGATTGTGTGATAAATGACACATCCTCATCTGGCAGCCTGTGTGGCACAGTAGGCTAGGGACATTAGCATGGGTGATGGTTTTGATGGATTGAATCTGGCAGTATCCACATCTTTTGCATGTGAGGTAGATGTATGGTGGTGTTCCAACAGACTGTCATACCCCTCATTCTGTTAGTGCATGAAAGCTGGACAAAGCCAGAGAGAATGGTGGTACAAAGGGCCAAAACTATAGACAGACATTCAGATGCTCTGATTAACCCAGAAGGTGGCTAGTATAAAAGCTGGATGCATCAGTACAGAATATCTGAAGGATATAAAGTCCATCACTCAAAAGTTTTCAGTAGTTAGTACTATTTACTGACTGCATTATACAACATTTTACCAGAACACCACAAATGTATGAAGAACAGGCCAGACATATGGGGTGAAATGCTGGACATTATGAAAAAACATGTACAGTGATAGGTATGCAGACCGGCACCCTGTATGCGGTGTTACATTATATACCCCAGTCACATTTATTTATTTTATTTTATTTATTTATTTATTGACATTTGTTAACTGGCTTGTTAACTGGGTTGGTTCAACTGAGTTGGGGCCCATTTTCAGTAGAGATCCGAGGAGAAAAGCTCCAAACATATTTATAATTATGCAAAATAAGCAAAATTACAATAGATTAGTTTACAATAACAAATACATAAGATGAATCCACTATTATGTGCAGCTAAGAATTTGTTAGAGCAGTAAAAGCAGAATTTCAGCAGAATAACCATAAGCAAAAATGCCCATTCAAGAAAATAATAAGGTACATTGTATTAGTGTCTTAGAGAGAGAAAGATTTAGAGTAAGATTTAGAATAGGATGAAAAACATCAGATATCATGTCAGAGCTTGATAAGGACAGGACCAGGTCAGTTGTAGATAGTGTTTAAGTTCTAGTTTAAACTGATACTTATTATATTGAGAAGAAAGTTCAAAAGTGTGAGCTGCAGAGTATTTGTATAGGGACTTTCCATATTTTTTAGAAGGTTTGTAGATGTCATGGTTATACTGAGACACAAGATTAGAGATGGAGGGGCAGGAAGTGGGGTTAAAAAGGATGGAGTGTGTAATATGTAACTGTGGAAGAAGTTGTTTAGAGAATTCAGGCCATTGTAGTGACTTGAGATCGAGGCAGTGATAGGATTTATAGGGGAGATTGGAGGTAAATTGGGCTATTTTATTATATGTTTGCTCAAGTTTGTTAATAAGTGATGATTGGAGGTTAGTAAGGGCAGGAGCTGCATACAGAAGACAGGGTAAAAGGATAAACAGGGCTAGGGAGGGTTTAGTGGAGGGTGTAAGAAATTTTTGATTGCGGTAGAGGAGACCAAGTTTCTGGTGGGGCTTTTTTATACATTGATGGATATGTACATCAAATTTTAGTTCATCGTTAATAATAATACCAAGTAATTTGGTATGGGATTCAGGTTTAATGATGGTATTGTTAAGGGAGGTGATGGAGAATGAGAGTTTCTGTTGTGCCAGTGTTTTAGGAAAGAAAAACAGGAGTTTAGTTTGTTTTAGGATTTAGTATGAGTTGATTATCTGAGAGCCAGGTTTTCGATCGATGAGTACGTTTCTTGGGTGAGAGCTAGGAGTTCAGGAATGCTATGGGCAGTAGTGATAATAGTAGAGTCATTGGCGTATTGTAAAAGCATAGAGAGGTTAGTAGTTGAATGTAGTTTGTTAGTGAAAATATTAAACAGGAGGCTGCCCAAAATAGAACCGGTGTTGACAGAAAGAAAGGGGGAGAAGACAGTTTAGCAGTGTATGGATTGTTGTCTGTTGGATGAAGGTCAGAGAGTTTAGTTTACAGTTTAGAGTGAGAGGCTGTGTTGAAGGCCTTAGAGAGATCAAGGAATAAACAAGAGACAAGAAGTTTGTTATCACAGACTTCTGATATTATTTGGGTAAATAAGAGTAGTGCACTGGATGTGCTGTGGTGGGGTCTAAAGCCATGCTGAGTGGGAGTTAGGAGGTTATTATCAAGCAGGTGTTTTAGTAGCTGAGTATGGACACACTTTTCTAGAATTTTGAATAAGGGGGATAGGATACTAATAGGTCTGTTGTTGGAAGGGTCAGCAGAGTTTCCACCTTTGTGAAGAGGGATTGTGTAAAAGGATTTCCATATATCAGGGACAAGAGCTTCGGTAATAGATCGATTTATAAGAATAGAGACAGTGTAGGCAATAGATTCAACAGCAATTTTAAGAAAATGGAAAGGTAGTTTATCAACAGAGAGGGAGCAGGGCTTGAGTTTATTTATGAGAGATTTGATGAAGTTAGTGGGAACTGGTTGGAAGGAGAAGGTATTCGTGGGAGTTAGAGTGGGAGGTAAAGAAAGAGTAGAAGCAGAGGAGCTATTTTGAGTAAGCTTCTGAATTGTTTCTATGAAATAATTGTTTAAGAGAGTAGCAGTCTCTTTAGCAGTATTAAGTGGGAAGGGGTTGGGTGTAGGAGGATTACCTGGGTAGAGGAGTTTATTTATAGTAGACCACATTTTTTTGGGGGGGGGGTTGAATAGGCTGCATTGGTTGGTGGCAAATAAAGTTTTTTTTATCTTTGTTGACTAGTTTTTTAGACAAGTTTCTAAGTTCTTTATAATGTTAAAGTAAGAGATGGGTTTTATTTTTAACTCAGGCTTTCCAGCCGCTGTCCCTCTGATGCATAATAGAGAAGGTATGCTTAGTAAGCCAGGGGGCAAAGTTGGATTTTACTTTGACTTTTCTGGAAGGTGCCATGAAGTTCAATACATCAAGAAATAATTTATTGAAAGTTGTTACAGTGTCATTGAGGAGGAGGTTATATAGGAAGGACCAATTAATGTTGGTCAATATAAAATTAAATATGCCTGGATCAAAATGAGTATGATTGCGACATTCTCTATAAAGGTGATCTTTGGGAGAATGCTGGGAGTATCTATGGATGTAGGTAGGGGAATGGTCACTTAGACAGTTAGGAAGAATGCCAGGGCTATGATAGAGGCTGAGATCTGAAATAAGGTCCAATCCAGTACAGTTCCAGAAGGAGAGTTTTTGTTAGTCCTAGTAGGGGAAGATATGAGTTGGTAGATGCAGTGAAGAGTGAGACTAGGAGTAGGGGACAAAGAAGAGAGTGTAGCCCAGTCTATGTTAACATCTCCAAGTATAATGATTTTGCAAGGAACATATTGAGTGAGACATGAGAGAAAGTATTCAAGAATAGAGATATTGTCTCCGGAAGGTATGTAGATAGAAGTTAAGGCAAATTTTTAATGAGGATAGAGATGACAGTTTACAATAAGAATTTCTAGAGGTGGAAAGCTGGGTATGGAAATTGAGACTGGAGAGAGATTAAGTTGTTCAGAGTAGAGTACGGCAACCCCCCACCTCTCTTATTTATTCTGTCTGAGTGAAAGATGTTGTACCCTGGGGGTAGCATTTCTGAGTTAGAGCTATGTGGTTTTAACCAGGTCTCTGAGAGAGTTAAAATATGGGGGGAAGTGTGGCAAATCCATGACTGCAGTTCTGTTATTTTGTTTACAATGCTTTGGATATTTAGAGAGAAAATAGTTAGATATTTAGAAGAAGGAGTGTGGACCTGGGGTAGTGGCTGAAGGGTTGACGTATGAGGTGTATGTTTGTGAGAGGTAGAGACAGGTGGTCCTGGGTTGGGGTGGATGTCCCCATTCAGGAGTAGTGTTTTATAGAAAGTAAGAATATAGGAAAGTTAGGTTCAATGTACTGGGAGTTTTAGATCCTATAATAGTGGAGAGAAATAAACTTCAAGATGTGTGAATCATGAAGAGGTCAGAGGGAGAGATCAGGAAGAGATAAAGAGAGATTTGTAGTGTGTGAGGGTTGGTATGTGAGAAGTGGCTGAAGGAGGGAGTAGGTGATGGTGTTTGGTAGTGCAGTGATGTATGGTATAAAGTAGACAGTGATAGCAGGAAGAGAAGGGTGATGGAAAGGTAATGAAGTGACATGTTGAAGGATTAATAAAGTGAATGTTAATGTGCACAAGGGAAGGGTATCTAGGTGGATGGGGAGTATATATAAGAAGTAGGTGAAGAGGAGGAAGGGATTAGACAGATGGGTAAAGGAGATAAGAAGGTAGTATAATGCTGTGAGGGAAGAGAAGTATAGTGGGAGTGGAAAAAAGCTGGTTGGGAGGAGTGGGTAACTGAAGGGTATGGGGGATTGTTTAGCAAGTGGGGAGGGTTGGATCTTGGAGAGTATAAGTGTAATGAAAGAGGGGTGGGTGGGAATGGGATTAAGGTAGGGAAGTATAGTGTCCCTGAGTATAGCGAGGGCAAATGGAGTGGGTTGACCTAGCTGGGCGAAGCAAAAGAAGGACAGAAAAACAATTGGTTTGGTAGGAATGTGAACAGGTAAGTCAGAGAGATCTATTATGGCTGTAAGGAAAAGTAAGGTGGGGAAAGCAGAGAAGCACCCTATGCAGTCGCATAGTTTGGTGTTCTTTTAGAAGTAACGCAATATTCTGTTGGAAACTGCCTTAAAGTAAAAGGCAAGTGCAATACCTTATGAGACCGTAATGTCCTTTTAGATTATTGGTAAAGAGCTATGATTTAGTATAGTACTGCATGCACTCAGTAAATTGGCTTGGGGAACTACTAGAGCTGGTGAAATAGGTATATCCTGGTGAATACTGCCACCTGATGGCCAGAAAGGGGTCAGTTTGTGTATAAATAGGAATAAGAGGCAAGAGAGGGGAAAATGATTTCCAGGGGAGTCCCAGCAAGTGTGCGAGCCACTAAGTTACAAACAGTAATGAAATAACATTAGGTAGTACAGTAGGCAAGCACGCATATTAATTACAGCACACAGCTGGGGAATGCATGGACAATGTCAGGGAAGTGCTGAATTGTGGAAACAGGTGCAGCTGCCAATGTCTCTAGCACACAAAATCCTGGCCTGGAGTGCAGGTAGCTCTGGCCTGGAGTCACATTCTAAGTACTGACAGTCCTACTGGGCATGCTCCTACACTTAGCTAACTTGAGCGCAATTCTGTTGCCTCTTTCTCACAAAGACCTTATATGTGGAAATATGTCTGTACATAGATACAGACATACAGACATATCTGTCTGACCCTATCCCCCTCCTATATGCTTAGTGTATCTATCAGTATGTACCACATATCTGCACTCACACATCAAAATAGTTGCCCAAAGGATCCAAACCAAGGCTGTGACAGTACATAATCCACTCACCCACAGACCCCTGCTCAACGCATGCCTTGGACAGGCTATATTGTCCTTGGCCACATGTTTGCCTATCTAACTGCAACCAGTCACATATGGCCATACTGCTAACTGTACACTCATAGCAGGGATAGTGACAGGTGTCCCACTCCTAGGATGCTAGTTACAATAACAGTACCAAGAAATATCACTCTACAGGCCACACATGCTGTCTAGCACAAGGCTACCTTGCGTACACCACAAGTACTGTTCCTGCAATTGCATATGCAACAGATGTAACCCATGGTACATGTGATAAGTACTGCAAGCAGTAGTGTGTAATAGTAGATAGGTAGGGGTTCTAATCTCATATCAGCCAACTGTGTTTGTAAATATATCTCCATGCAGCACTATGGACAAGCCCATGTGGGCTATCTCTGTGCAATGATTATGCATTTTATGGCCATGTGATTAGCTGCTGGCCTCTACATTGCCCTCCTCTACAAGGCCTGCTGATGTCATCCACTATAAGAGCACTGGCTGACAGTCTAATATTAGATAAACTCTGTGGTATATACAATAAGTACTACAAGCTATAGTGTGTAATAGTAGGTAGGGAGAGGTTCTAATCTCACATCAGTCAACCGTGTGTAAAATATATCTCATGCAGCACTATAGACAAGCCTGTATGGGCTTTCTCTGTGCAATGGTTATGCATTTTATGGACCTTTGACTAGCTGTCGGTCTCTATATTGCCCTCCTCTACAAGGCCTGCTGATCTAATTCACCTTAAGGGAACTTTCTGAAAACTCTGTGGTGCATGTGATAAGTACTGTAAGCTATAGGCTGTAATAGTATATAGGTAGGGCTTCTGTACTCACAGCAGCCAACTCTGTTTCTGTGTGTAAATATATCCCTATGCAGTGATACAGGCATGCCCTTATGGGCGATCCCTGTGCAATGGTTATGCACTTTTTCACCCTGTAAGTAGCTGCTGACCCTTAATTGCCCCCCTATACATAATCATAACTGATGTCTACCACCTGTCTGATCTGGACACAGGATATTTGTAGACGTATCAACTCCATCACCACACCTTCTAATTTGTAAGTTCAGATAACCCAGGTGACATGTAGCAAGGGTAGCAGACTTTATCACAAAGTATGAATGCATGAATATGCTGACTGTCCCCATTGTCCATTATAGACTGTTCTACACATATACATCTAGGGAGCCATGCACATATACTGCCGTACATTGCTGACATCATATTTCTGCTGTGCTGCCATGCCATCCTGTGCCACTGTATTGCCACCATGTGTCCATAGAGTATCCCCTCAGACTCCTTGAACAGAAACATACAGAGTTCCATGACACAGCTGTCATCCTGAAACACTGCCACCAGTCCAATATCATGCAACAAAGATACACAAAGTGTGATGAGTAGTCATGACACATGCCAGCATATAGTACCTGTTGTGGCCCACAACAAGTGGCATGGAAAACCAATGCTGCACTAAACAAGTGCATGTCAAGTGATATAGACACCATGTGCATCAGACACATAATAGCATTTCTCTGCATTGATGACACGGATGGCAGGGATGTGGCACAGGTATCATAACATGCACAGGGTGTGGTGTGGTGGTGCTGGAGGCCTAGGCTGTGCCAAACAGTTGACAGCATATTTGTGAGTCAGGAAGGGTGCAGGTTAGATGGGCCATGGAGAGGTGCCATGTGTGTCTGTAGATAACCTGCATGTGACAGTGGTGTTTAAATATGTGATACAGGGTTGATGCCTAGCTTCATTAGTTTTTCTATGATTCTTGAGTGGGGAATGGTATCAAAGGCCTTGGCCAGATCAAGATAGGCTGTATGAACCACCTTGCTTTCATCCACAGCTCTGGTGACTGACTCAAAGAAGTTGAAATAATGTGAATAAGTGGAATCGGACAAAGCAGCAACAGCACGGAGTGTTTATTGATAGTAAGCACTTTTGGCTAAGGATATTCCTCCGCCTTCTTCAGACTTGTACCTGTCTGAAGAAGGCGGAGGAATATCCTTAGCCGAAAGCGCTTACTATCAATAAACAGTCCATGCTGTTGCTGCTTTGTCCGATTCCACTTATTCACTTTATTTTAGTTTTTAGTTTTTCATTTTTTTTACTCAAAGAAGTTGACCAAGTTGAGCATGCATGATCTACCCTTCACAAAACCAAACTGTGTGGGATCCAGAGTTTGGAGATTCCCTATATCATTGTTTATTAGCTCCATGATGATGCGGTCCACAGCTTTGCATATCAGATTCATCAGGTTAATGGGGTGATAGTTCCCAGGGTCTGTAGTCGCTCCTCCTTTGTGGAGAGGTATGACTGTAGCAGTGCACCATTCGGTAGGGACAAAGCCTGAGGTGAGATTGTGATTGAACAGGGCACACAGGTGAGGTGTCAGTTCACTCTGTAGTTCATGTAGGGCACAACCAGGGATATTGTCAGGTCTCATAGAAGCTGTATTCTTGGCCTTGGACAGTGCTGTTTTAACCTGTGCAGCAGTAATACTGGGTGCCTGGCAATCTACTGGTATTGTGATTAGTCCTTTGGGGGGGGAGGGATAAAGTTGGCACTGAATCTGTCGGCCAGTATACTGGCAATATCTGTTGGCTCGGTATAGGAGGTACCATTGTGCAGTAGCTCAGAGTAAATCTGGGTATTGCCATGTAGATCCTTTACATAACTATAGAAGGCATTGTGGTTGTCTTTACTATCTGCTGCAATTCTGTTTTCATACCTAGCTTTAGAAGATTTGATGAGGGATCTCAACTTTTTGTTGAGGCTGATAAGGGAGTTTTTCCAGTCTTGGGACTTCACCTTATTTTGCATCAGTTTCCTCCTTGTGTTGTAGAGTTTGTTTATGACAGGAGACTACCAGATTGGCTTCCTTTTTTTGAGGAGAGCATCTTGGTTCTATTGGGTATGGCGAGATCCATGCATTTGTGTACATGTTCGTACAGTGCATTGGTGTATGATTCTGTGGTCACACAACTATTCTCCATTTGCATGCATGCCGTGAAGTTAGCCACCTCTGTTTTAGGAGCCCAAAGTTAGCTTTGGAGAAGTTTTTCATGGTGGATACTTTTGTGTGGGGGGGGGGTGAATTTCCAGGGTGATCAGTTTGTGGTCGGATCTAACCAGGAAAAAGCTGACTACTGGTGTAGAGCAATGGTCACCCATGTTAGTAATGACCAGGTCAAGGATGTTGCAACCTCTAGTGGGGGTAAGAACAAGCTGGTCCATGGCATTGGAATTAATGAACTCCAAGAAATGTTTGGCAAGTGTATTGATATATGAGTAGTTTACCCAGTTAATGGAGGGGTAGTTGAAGTTGCCTAGTAAGAGAGTGTTACGTTGGACCCCAATATTCTCCAGGGTGCTTAGGAGCATGAAGTGCAAGTCATGGTACATGGTTGGGGACCTATAGCAGGCTATGACCTAAATCGCTGTCTTACCCAATGTTAGCTGCACCTGAAGTATCTCTGATGCATTATGTTGGGCTACCAGTCTGGAGGTGTGCACATCCTTTATGAATATGGAAACACCACCGCATTTGGAGCTTTGGTCCAAATTCTGGGGTCGAAAGGTGTGGAATGAGTTATAGCCTGGTGTTGCAGGGGTGCTTTCTGCTGCCTTGAACCAAGTCTCTGTTACAGATGTTGTGTATATATATTTATAAATATATATATATATATATATATATATATATATATATATATATAGACACAAACCAGGTGGAAATAATCCACTCAGTCTCACAATCCAAGTTTTCTCTTTTTTATTTATTTATGCCAACCAGCCTTGCAATTTCTGTCACCCAAATTTTTGTCAATGACAATAAATTGAAATTTGGCAGTAGTATGTTTAATAGTGTGTGTAAATAAGGCATTAGTGGAACACTTATTCCTAATATTGCTGAGATGTTCAGATATATGTAGTCTCATAGGTCTAGACATCTGGCCTATGTAAAATGCTGAACAAGTGCAAACTGTGAGATAAATAACCCAGTCACAGCTACAGTTGGTGAAAGTATGAATTTTAAATATACGGGATGTGTTTTTGCTACTAAATTCCTTGGTTTGATTAATATATTTGCAGAAGGAAAAATGACCACAAGGAAAGCAACCTATCACCTTAGTACCCTCCAATATAACCTGAGACATATTAACAGATGAAATATGATGTTTATAATGACTGAAATGACTATCCAATGTTTTCCCCCTACAAAATGAAAAATGACATCTATTACTCAATAAATCAGTCTGTTATCAGCCAATAGAATGTCCCAGTGTTGTTGCACCAAATCCATAAAATAATGAGTATTTCTGCCATAACTAGTTGTTAATCTTATGTTGTTAGCCACATCTTTTTGATTATGCGTATTATATGTTAATACATTGCTTCTAGAAAGCTTTTGAACTTCTTTTCTGGTTTTGGCCAAATGTGCTGAAGAATAACCACGTACCGCAAACCGTACTATTAAGTCCTTATCCTGGTGTATAAAATCTTCATTTTTTGAGCAGATATGATGAATCATCATAAACTGAGATTTAGGGATATTTCTGATGATATATTTTGGATGACAGCTGGAGGCATGCAACAATGTATTAGAGTGAAAAGGTTTTCTATATACAGAACTAGCCAAAGTACCATTATTTTGTCTGTACAAATTTACATCCAGAAATGAAATGGATTCCATATGAAAATTAGCTGTAAAATGAATGACCCATTTATTTTGATTTAAATATTGCACAAACTCCTGTAAGTATGTTGCATCAGATTTCCAAACCATCTAGCAGTCATTCAAAAAACATCGCCAAATAGCTGTTTCATCAAGAAATAGATTGTGACTGCTGTCATAAATAATCATCTGTTCAAGATATCCCATAAACAAATCTGCATAAATGGGTGTGAAAGGTGCACCCATTGCTGCACCTTTAAGTTGTAGATAACAATTACCACTGAAATAAAAAAAACATTTTAGCGAGGACATGTTCTGCTAAGCATAAAAGAAAAGTGTTGAACCCTGGACTATATAATGGAATTGTATCCAACCAATATTCTAATGCTAACAATCCAGCCCAATGAGGGATACTGGTGTACAAGGATGTTACATCAAAAGTACACATCAGCCACCCAGGCTCTAGTTGGGTCTCAGATAAAATACTGAGAAACTCAGTTGTATCTTTTAATCGAGCTCTAACACCTTTCAATAAAGGTTTCAGAAACGTGGTCAGATAAACCGAAAGTGTTTCCGAAAATGAACCCTTACCTAACACAATCGGCCTCCCTGGTGGTTTATTAACATCTTTGTGGATTTTTGGAAGTAGATATAAATATTGTGGCAATGGATCTTTTACTTTCAGATGAAATTAAGTTTTCTCACAGATAATACCCTCACTAACTGCAGTTTCCAAAAATTCATCAATCTCCATTTTAAACATGGAAGTAGGATCAATGGACATTCCTATATAAAAATCTAACATCCTGTAGTTGTCTTATCAGCTTCCACTACATACATGGACCAATCCATCACCACTATGGTACTTCCCTTATCTGTGCTTTAATAATAACTATATTATTATTTCTCCTTAACCTATATAGTGCTTCAACTTCTGGCACTGTTAGGTTATTAGGAAGATCATTTTTGTTAAGGTTGGAACCAAAGTGTAATGCTTTAAAAATACATTTCTGGAAAATGTCTACATGTTTGTTCATAGGTGGAATAAATGTAGATTTATGAAATTTAAATCCAGGTGTATGGGAAATAGTACCATCAGTGTTGTCATCTTTGAAATGCAGTTTGAGATTTAATAATCTACAAAATGAATACAAATCATCAACAAAAGTATCCTCAGACACAAAAAAGCCAGGAATGAAATTCAGTCCTTTATTAAGTACCTTATAATCTACATCCAACAACACAACAGATGAGATATTAAGTGCATTATTGGTGCTTATTTTGGTTTCAAAAGGTGCAACATTATACCTGGTGGAGTGCAATACTCTTTTTTTGAACTTTGTTTCTGGTAATTTTTTGGAAATATGCTTTCCATGTGAGTTAAGTCTCATACAGACCTGTTCCCCATAAGCAGCTGTTTGCCTTTTTAAGGTACTGCTCATTAACATGTAATTGCCTCTGCACCAGTCTGTGGCTTAGAATTGCTAATTGCAGCCAGAACACCTGAATTGCACTATCATTGACCAACGACATGCCACCACAGTGCAATATATAAAGCCTTCATGTAGACCTGGGGCCCTTTCTTAGTTGTTAAGATGAAAATTACTGAGGTGTGGAGAGTACAGCATCACAGAGGGTGGATACCATAAGTGTCAACTGTAGAGATTTATGGCATATGTCCACAGTTTCACCTCATATGTGTGGTCAGTGTCCCGTGACATTGTGGTTATCTGGCAGTTAACTTCCAAACATTGTGGGTTGAGGTCAGTAAGGAAAGAGACACACTTGAGTGTCAGACTTCATACCCATCAGAATATGCATGCTAATGCAATAGCTGTTATTCTATAAACCTATCTTTGTAGAGGCAAACTATTTCACATGTCCCTATCTGAAGGCCTTTACATATGGCTCTGTCCATATCCCTTGTTCTAGGGTGTTGAGAGATGTGGTAGGTCTGTAGCATCTAACTTTACATACAGCTGTGTATGCTATGCAGCCTAGTGCACATAGTGGGAGTGTGGACACTTTTGATGACAGCAAGCTATACATGTAACTGTGGCAGCTGTGGCAGCCCTGTCATTATGGCAGAGCCAGGGTAAGGGTACCCTGTACAGTCCGATTGAGGCATCTGATTAAGGTATGTCTGTTATACAATAGTGCCAATAACAGAGTAGTAGGCAACATATGGTTAAGCTATGCAGATATGTGCAATGTGTCCCTACCTACAGGCTTCTGACTTGCAAAACTGGGTAGCAGTTCATTAACTAGCAGTAACCTGTGCAGATTAGGATTGCATGACTCAGTCATTACTTGCTGTCATCACAATAATGTAATTGAACTGCAACACAAAACTGGATTTGAACCCAGGACTGTATGTGGCAAAATGTACAACATGTAAGGCATTTAACAGACCACGTTACTGAGTCACTATAAATGCATATGTATTTGCATATGTGCACATATACAGGCTGTGACAAACATTTCTACATCCATCAGTATGTACATGGCTTTAGATGGCTGTATCTCTACACCGGGGTCCCAGGTGTACATGTACTTTGACATTGCTGCATTAGCAGGTGTCTTTCCACAAGTTTCCCTTAAAAGAGAACATATATCTGCTATCACAGGCCTCACTTGCATCCATTATTATGTCTTTGACTGTCTACTGGTATATTATTGCACCAGAGTCCAAGATACACTCCCATTTTTCCCATATGTTTTTATTTCAGTTACATGCCTAATGACTGTAAGTGGCAATCAGCATGTTTTGCTAGAAACACCTGTTTTAAGTTAGATCAGTGTGGTGTGGTTGGTTAATACAGTGGGCTGTAGGTGAGAGGAGCCTGGGTCCAAAACCTGGCAGAGGTGTTTAACTCATTTAATCATTAAAGCTCATTTAAGCTTAGTTAAGCAAAGTGGTGCAGCACATCACTCCATGTAAATCAGCACTAAAAATATAAAGAAAGGAAAAAGAGGGTGATAGGAAAATGATGAAATGGGGCAAACAGGGAGAAACTATAGTGAAAGGCACTTAGGTATGTGCAGGAAGGGTGTAGGAAAGAACAATAGCTATCCATATCTTGTACAGCAACAGCTGTGCATTGTGACAGCTTTTGTAAATTAATTTGGACTCTCAAACCCCAGAGAGAGGGGTGAGGACAACATAACTGTGTTGTCAAGCTTGTTAGACCAGACTAGTGGTGTTACATGTCGGCGACATGGAGAGCTATGTATGGGGCAAACTTTTTTGGGGGGACAGGTGCCCATTTTTATTTTTTTTTTTAAGGTGAGAGTGGAATGTAGGGGAAGGGACATAGGTACATGTGGGGATGTAAGTCGGGCAGGAGAGGATGCATTTGCAGACAGACAAGACAGCAGATGGGGTGGTGTGTGACACATGAGGGGGGTAAACACCTTGGCTTGCGAGGGAGTTATGGAATCCAAGTCACATGTGCCTCCAGACGACAGCAGGGTGACTCACATCCCCACCCATGAGACAGTCAACACTGCTCCTTCACTGGCCTGAGGGTGGCTGTGCTGGAAGCTGGTCACCAGGGCAAACCTGCCCCACCAGGTCAGCCAGCATGCTCTCAATTTGGTGCAGGTGGCATTCATAGCTTCAGTGAACAATCCTGGACACCATGACTGGCAGTTGATCCTGGGTGACTGCAGCCCCTCTACAAGCTTCCTGGGGGAGGGAGGGCCCCATCCCCTGAGGTGGTTCAACCTGACACCACAGGTGATGCAGGGGCAGAGGAGGGGGCACCACTAGCCTGGGTCCCAGAAATGCTAAGACCCAGTGCCACAGCCAGTTGAGGCAAGGTAGGCAGATCATCAGGAACTGGCCTACCCCAGTGTGCTGTGGTAATGGAGGTAAAGCAATAAATATATGTTAGTTGTTAACAAAAGATTGTTAGTAATAACAGCATGGCAGAACATTGGAAATAATGCCATTACATATCAATGCATATTATGTGAAAAACAACTATAAATAACAGAACAGTCAGTATAACAGCATGCCAGTAACAGTTACAGCATAAGGCCAACAAAATAGATAATTTAGCAAGATATGTTAATAGGCATCCATTATAATACATAACAATAACAAAACACATGCCACAAAAAACAGTTAATGTAACAACATATGTTAATAGTAAACCCTAACCAATGAATAACAGTAATAAATAAATGAAGATAAGGGGTGGGGAGAGAGAGAAAATCAGTCCATTAGTAACATTGTTTACTTCTTTGACAACAGTACTACTATCTACTCTATAAGTCTGTATTTTCTTTATGTGTACAGTGAGTACACATCTCCTGTAGCTGATGTAACATGTACACACCTCTCAAGCTATGTGCATCGGGCACTATGGGCCAAATGATAACAACTGCAGGTAAACACCTACACAGAACACTTGCACATCAGGTGGACCTATATAACTACCAAGGTGTTCTGTGGGCTGAAATGGCAATACGTTGTAATCTAAGTACTCATTGCCATGGTATTCCTGTAACAGGTGGATTACACACTATTAATTACATAATGTGAAATTGTGACACTTCAGAGACATGTATGTGCACAGTACAGACACTAAATAGCAGTCATGCCTTGGTTGGCAGGCATGGGAATAGAACCCAATAGCAGTGATTGCAGGGGACATCTGCATGGAATGTATTAATCACCTGCAGCAATGTTTAACAGACACTGCAGGTATACAGCCATACCAAGATAACACATATTATTTCTGACTGCACATTGCTGATTTTTCACATTCTTGCTAATGATTTTAACAGTCTGGGAAATCTAAACACAAAATTATCTATGCATAACATGGGCTACCTCACCCATTTGCCAGTAGTTCCTGAGAAGAGAGAATTTGTGAGCATTACATGACTGCTACTGTAATATTTAGTGCTACACAGCACTGGATTCAATCCCTGGTCTGTATGTGGCAAAATGCACTATATACAGTGCATTTAACAACCTGAGTGTGAAGGCTGCCAGCCCAGTTAGCTGGAATTTTGTAAATAATTATGTTATTGATGAATAGTAATATGGTTTGTATGCTTGCCTTACAAATGTAAAAAAAACTGTTTGTTATATAATGAGCTTCAAGAATGTAACCACAGTGTACCCTACTGGAAAAGAACAGAAATGTATATGAACTATATGGCTATGCAAATGTATGTTTTGATAGTAAGAAGCTGGAACATAGGAAGTTATCTTCCAAAACTCTAAGAAAGTAAGTTGAAATTGTTTATGACAGAAATTGGTATCTCCCAGTTTCAGCTAGGAGACAGGATGTCTACAGTTAGAAATTCTTTCTATTGTCTAGAAACATAAATAATTACAGGTTTCAAAGGTAAAAGTATTTAACTGTTTTATGACTTCCAGTCCAGGCAAGCTTCTAAGAGATAATTATTTTTGACACAGAGGTGTCAAATAGTGATGTCATCCAGCTAACCCAGCAATAATGTGTATTATTAATTTAAGAACTATCTCTCAGAGAAAGTCTGTGCATTTTGTATTTGTCTTTGGACCTAGAAACATCCATTTAGCACTTGCATTTGCCTTGGTAATAGTAAGCACTAGATTACAGTGATTTCTCTTAGAGATAGATAAGAATATAGTAAGATTAGTTTAGATGTTTTCTGTGTTTATGTGAGACTGTCCTACAATGTTGTTTTAAAATATTTCCTGTGATTCTGAAGTTTGTTGTCACTGTGTTGAGTTATTGAATATTGTCTTGTGCTTTTATTACTTCTTATTAAATATATTTATACATTTTAATTGTGATTGGTTTGTTTAGAGATATTTATGCTCTCAGAGTACTTGCATATGTATTTGGTAACACTGTACAGGCTACTCTTAAATAGCCTTAAGGTCTTGGACACACCATTTGGATAACAGTAACATTATGCAGTAGAATTGATCACCCTTTGGGAAGGGCCTTATAGTAGCTGATAAAGGGTGGCTGGTGGCAGCTGGTACTACTGTATAGTCTGGGCAGAAGGGGGCATAGCTAGTAAACCTGTGCCAGCCTTCCCCAGAAGTGTCTGTGTATTTGTATATAAATTAAATCTCAAAGTGTGTGTGTGTCAGCTACTTAAGCAGGGACATGAAGCACTGATTGGACAGAGAGGGTACTAGAGGTTTTGGCTTCACCACTCAACTGAGATCTTATCCCTATAACTGTGTCAGTGGGGAGTTTTACTGGGGATCTAGAGAGAGAGGGAGAAACCAGCCCCAGACTGACTGTGATCTCTGTGTGCTCTTAAGGGAAATTATACTTTACTGTGTGTGTACTTGTAATCCTCCCAATGTGGACATCCCTCACTGGTTTTAGTATTGAGGATTGAGGCTCCTTCTTTACTGGGACAGTGCAGGGGTGTCACACTGAGTTATTGAGCCACTGCTGATTACTGACTGACTGATATTTGTCTAGAGCTTACCTGGATCCAAAATATGACCTGACAGTGTTACTACAGTGCTATACTAGACTGCAGTGACAATAGGACAGACATGCATGAAATGCAAGCATAACTCATATAGTTGTCACTCAATATATCAGTATAAACAATTCTGCTGTACACAATTTATTGTTAGTGGATTAAAATATCTGTGAAGTCAACAAACAATGTCAGTTCATGGAGTGGGCTACCTCACCCATATACCTTGATTACCCGATGTTTGTGGATGACAGAGCATTATGTGAACAATATTGGCCTACAGACAGCCTTGAATGGTACTATATGACTTAAACAATACAATTGGCAGCCATTAGATTTGCATTCTACAGCTATTACAGTATTATACTTGACTGCAGCACCTTACCTTACAGCCTGAATGCATACAGCTTTACTGGAATGGTTACAACAACACAATCCTGATGTACACCATTAACCTTGGTGTTACTGGTATTGTTTCATGTTTTATTGCAGAACAGTTTGTATTATTTATTTATTGCAATATAGCTCTAATTCACATTTATTGCATTACAGACTTTATTGTATGTACTTTAATGCAGTTACTAGTATATTTTCATGTTTTTATTGCACAGCAGTTGGCATTATTTATTTCTTGCAATACAGCTCTAATTCTACATTTATTGCACTGCAGACATTATTGCATATACTTTGATGCAGTTACTAGTATTGTTTCATGTTTTTATTGCACTAGAGTTGGCATTAACTTCTTCAATAAAGCTCTAATTCCACATTTATGCCAATACATACTTTATTGTATATACTTTCATGCAGTTAATGCTTTACCCTTTCTTGCTTATTTCACTACAGTTAGTATAATTCATCTGTACTCAGCACACTCACAGTGCAACCTGGCCGGGCGCTCAGCCTGGGACTCGACATTGTGAACTCTCTCTTCTGCAGCTGTTGGGAGAGATGTACACCATTATGTATGCCAGCTTTGCAAACATTCTGATTAGATATTGGTGAAATAGAGGTAAAATTACGTACATATTTGTGGGGCATTCCCTGCCTGAGCTTCTTGGACCCAGGTGTCCAAGAATTCCCCCTTTCACTGTTTCAGGTTGACATGGTGGTGATGACACTGCTCACCTGTTTGGGGGATACCAGTAACACTGGTGAATTATCTGACCAGCCGATCCCAGGTCTCTGCCTTACACTCTGAGCCCTGGAAACTTCCATGCAGCAGCCAGTTGTCATGATTTTTATATAGGAGTCCAACCATGACCCTAGACTTCAGAATGCCCCAATGATGTGCCCGAAAGCATGCACCTTCACCAACACCAACCATAGCACCCATCAGAGGAAGAACTCCAATGGATTCTGCTGTATTCCCACCATTTGGGCATAATATAGGTTGTTTTCCTGCCCTTAATGTCATTAGGCAACATTCAAAAAACCTCTGCATCACTTAGCACCACACAAACCAGTGCAGCTGAGCTAAGAAGTGTGGAAACTCACAGAGCCAGAGTCTTACTGGGGCTTAGCAGTGTACAAACCATCCAAGCAGAGCAGAGCATCACATAAATTTTGGCAGCCGTTATCATGTTTATGTGGCACTTAGGTCTCACCAGGTCTCAGCAGAGCTTAGCAGAGCGTAGTGGAGCCATATTTTAAATTAGTCTGCAAAATCTGTATATTAAAATTAAATGCTAATTTCCCTTCTATCTATTCAAACCCTGGACCTCCTGCACAAAAAGCCATCACTCTACCCATTTAGCTACATGGATATTAAGAAATTCAGTATACCTTCACATATACCACTGAACTACGTATAAGTAGTGCTGAGCTCCATGCTACGCTGTGCAAACATGCTTAGCTGCATTTAAACATCACATTTAAGTAAATAATTAATGGCATCCAGTTTCTATTTTTAGATGTCTGGCAGGTGTCTGCTGTCTTATCTGTGGGCCCCACTTAGCATTGCTGTGCTCCACACTGCACCATGCAAACATGCTTTTAAAAAAGAAAATTAGATAAAAATAAAACACTAGCACAGTGCAAGGAGTCTCTTACTCCTCTGTGGACATGGTTATCACTATACCACTCCCTGCACTGACTCAATAACCATGTTCCTCAGCTCTCCCTCTGCAACATGCCATCATTAATATGCATGGCATGCTTCCAAGGGGGAACAGTGTACACAGACATGGTAGCATTTTGTGTAGGCTCTACACTGTGCCTACATGGATTTTATTAAATCCTGGGGTATATATATATATGCATGGTATGTTTATGTACATGCCTTGCATACACACGTCTTATTTAGTCAGCCTGTGGTAGCATAAATGTGTCACACTGTGTGACTGGGTGGTACACCATCACCAGGGAGTGATTAAACTTTTACAAACATGCCAGGAAGGTTTTATTTTCTATTACTGCAGCTATATGTCATTTTTAAAATCAGTTTTCATGTTGCATAAGTATCGATTTTATTTATCCTTAGTTTTTTTTACAAGACTGTCCTTTTGTTAAGAGATTACATTAGTAAAATAAGGTGAAAATGAGGAGGCATAATAATGCATTATTTATAGTTTTGCAGATCTTATCAATTGAGGTAATAGTTTTCTGCTTGGCATGTTCCGAATATTGAGTAATATTTCAACTTTAGTATAGTAATACATTATTGATGGCAAGTCTTTTCTGCTTGAGAATAATACAAAAATATAAATACTGCTTTAAATACTTCATATTTTAACAGACAGCTGGGTGTATACCATATGCACATGCATGCAGAAATAAGTTATAACTTTTTAGCCCCAAATGAGTCAGCAAATGTGCTAGTGTATTAGTAGCGCAAGTGTAATACTCATTATAGCAAATGTGTATGGAATAGGTTGTTGATATTAAAGAAACTGTTATTAAAAGACAGTACCTCTCTGAATGGGATGGCAATATAGCACATACATAATGGGCAGAATTCATAAAAGGTATTGCGAGGTAACATTTTTGAATTCACAGACAGTCTGACCAAACTGCTTTTTCATAAAGACATGAAGCAACATGCTGGGCTGTTTCTGCTGCCATGCCAGATGCAAATGAGGCATTCTGGGGGAGGGACATATTCTAATTAGCCATGTGCTCTCCACAGACCTGCCTCCGGAAAGGCACCTACACACCAAGAGATTCACAGAATAGGTTGGCAGTGTAGATTAGCATGGATGTTCCTTTAGCCTCATGGAGATAGACATGGCCAAAAGGTCATGTTCATCCATCATATTAGAGGTAAGAACTGGGGAGTTTAGTGGTATGATAGGGTTAGGAGGTGTGGGCATGAGTGTATGTGAGTGTATGTGTCTACCTTGGAGGTAGCAGTGGGGACGTTAGTGAGGGAATAAGTTAGGAAGGTGTGTGTGTGTGTGTGTGTGTGTGTGTGTGTGTGTGTGTGTGTGTGTGTGTGTGTGTGTGTGTGTGTGTGTGTGCGTGTGTGTGTGTGTGTGTGTGTGTGTGTGTGTGTGTGTGCACGCGAGTGTGTGTATATGTGTGTGTGTATGCATGTGTGTTTGGGATGGGTTAGCTGTGATACTTCCATACACCCCTAGACTAACAAGCACAGCTTGCAACATTGGGTGGGGGAAATCACTAGACACCAGGGAAAACTCTTCATAAGGGTGCCTGAGTGGCAGTTAAACAGTATGCACATCATGGGAGGGTAAACCCATAGCCACCAGGGATGACTCTATACTCATGCCCAATTAGCACTGAAACAGGGATCGGGAGTGTGGGAAACACTAACCACCAGGGAAAACTCTTCATAGGCGTGCCGGAGTGGCACTTAAACAGTATGGGTCATACCTCACAACCATACCGAATTACTCTGTTTTTACCAAGTTTTGGGGTCCAAATATCAGGGTGCCATGATTCCCAAGTGACACCCCTTAATTTCTGAATTTCCCAGCTGTTTTATTTGAATTTTCTTTTTCTGGCTTTGAGCTGACATCATCACATGCGCAATGATGTCAGCTCTCCATGAAATGGCCTGCCAGCCTGTTGGAATTGAGATCAAACAATAACTTGAGTTCATTTCCGGCCAGCCACGAGGAACTGGAACTCCTGTTTAAGCGTCAGGAACAAGCCAAAGGAATGGAAATCCAGCCAGCCACAAGGGAACTGTTTAAGCTGTAGGAACAAGCCAAGTGGAACTCGGAGCAAGGCTAGAATGGACAGCTGCAGAGGTAATGATGAGAAATGCTGTGTGTGTTAATGGACTGCTGTGGAGTTAAGTTAGCTTTCTGTGTTTGCTGCAGAGTTAAGTTCCTTAGCTTTCTGTATTTTCGGTAGAGTTAAGTTCCTTAGCTTCCCACGTTTGCTGCAGAGTGTAGTTGTTTGCTGCAGAGTTAAGTTCCTTAGCTTCCCATGTTTGCTGCAAAGTTAAGTTGTTTGCTGCAGAGTTAAGTTCCTTGGTTTCCCGTGTTTGCTGAAGAGTTAAGTTGTTTGCTGCAGGGTTAAGTTCCTTAGCTTTCCATGTTTGCTGCAGAGTTAAGTTCTTTAGCTTCCAGTGTTTGCTGCAGAGTTAAGTTGTTTGCTGCAGAGTTAAGTTCCTTAGCTTCCTGTGTTTGCTGCAAAGTTAAGTTGTTTGCTGCAGAGTTAAGTTCCTTAACTTCCTATGTTTGCTGCAAAATTAAGCTCCTTGTCAGAATTGAGCTCAAACAATAATGTGAGTTAATTTCTAGCCTGCTGTGAGGGAATGGAACTCCTGTTTAAGCTACAGGAACAAGCCAGTAGAACTCAAAGCAAGGCTAGAATGGACAGCTACAGAAATAATGCTGTGTATGTGTGTGTGTGTGTGTGTGTGTGTGTGTGTGTGTGTGTGTGTGTGTGTGTGTGTGTGTGTGTGTGAAATGCCCCAGGTGAATATACCTGGTGGCTAAAAGTACTTAGGCTCAAACCCTGTACCTTGGGTACAGGTAACAAGATTAAACCCTGTACCTTGGGTACAGGTAACAAGAGCCTAAAGTCCCTATCCACCACCACTTCCACATTTATGCCTCATATTTTTGTTCTCTTCCTCATAAAATCTGTGGTTTTCGTGATATTTGTGGCAAATCAGTGAAAGATTGAATTCACTAAATAATGACAGGCATTTGAATTTCAGACTTCATATTCTTCAGAATATAAATGGTAACACAAAACCTTTTTATTCTAGCAATTTATTTATCCCTGTTTTTTGGGCTGTATTCCCCCATTATTGGCTTTGTCCAGTTTTTTTTTTTTTTTTTTGTGCTAAGAGGTTGAGAGCTATGGTGAGAAGTGAGAACTAAATTCACTAAATGATAGTCATTTAAGTTTCAGTCTTCCTGTCCTTCAGGAAACTGCTGATTTGGCATACGGGTGTGTTGCTCTGACTGTAGTGCCCAGGGACCTGGGCCCAAGACTTGGTAATGCATGATGGTAACACTTCTAGCAACTTTCCAAAAATTATACAAGCAATGTTTAAAATGTGTCCCTGGTTTTTGGGCTTTTGACCACTCCCCAATACATTTTGGCTTTTTCCAGATTTCTTGTGCTGCAAAGTTGAGAGATACAGTTGAGTGCTGGGTCGATTTTGCAAGGAGCTGAAAGCTTCAAGGGAAGAGAAATTTAGTGCTGCTTACTCTGAGTCTGCTTGCATTGTTAATAGCATAACAGGTTAAATACTTGCTTTTGATGCAGAAGGCTGTGAGTTCTATTCCCACAGTATGTAGCTGCATCGCTGATACTGTACTGTGTTGTTGTACTTTTAAAGGAGGTGGGTATAACAAGTCAAGGGTGTAGCTACAGATACAACAGAAGTAAGAAAATGTCACGTACAAGGACATTTTGTCATGCACAAGGGCATTTGTGCCTCAGTGGAAAGAGCAAAAAATATCATTAACCCAAATTCAGCAACAGAAAATTAGAATTATTATGTTCTGTGATGCATTATAAGAAAAATATTTTTTAAACAAGTACAGTACATTTTCCAGCATTTAAGATAAAACAAATTTTTTCACTGCAGACAGTGGAGAAGCAAGAGTGGCTAGTTAACAGAATCTGGATTACAATAATAGTTTTGATGTTTCAGAATGAATGTAGGAGAGGGTCTGTCAGTACTTGGTCTTGGACTAAAAATTGTTAAAACATGCAGTTCACCTAGTTTATTTTGTTGTGCATTTACAGCTATTGAGTTGATCTGATAACACAAATCAGAGTAAGTCAAGCAAATAATTGAAACTGAAAATAAGTTCGAGAAGCTGTGCAAGATGCTCATGGCTTACACTACTGTCATTATATATATATATATATATATATATATATATATATATATATATATATCTGTGTGTGTGTGTGTGTGTGTGTGTGTGTGGGAGGGAGTAGACTTTTATGATGGAAATGTTCTGAATTGGGCAGTTTTGTCATTATTGGTTCATGCATTTTGTTTCATTGCCTACTGGAAAATGCTCAAACAATAAATTTAAAATGGGCGTTAAGTCTAACAAGTGTGCTGTATACACTGGCCAGATGCATTTTCTTTGGATGTGGTGTTAGTTTCAATGCTGTTTCAATGAATGTGAGTTTCAAGGGCAGAGAAGTTTTAAGGCTAAGTCTATTTTCATTGTGACAGTATTGTTTTGTTTAGCAGATGTCTATTAGTGTTTGTGCATTGTGCTATAAAATGTAAATATAAAATCCAAATAATCATTGTAGAAGTAAAGCAGTATGCACGTTAGTGCTTATGGTAAATGGGGTGAAATAGCCAGGTAATGGGACATTGGAATGGCTGCAGGGGGACTTTGGTGCCATATTTTGGTTGTCTGTTCTTCAGTTTGTGTTTGAAAGATGGTATCCCATAATTCCATTGGAGTGGGTAGGGTTACATAATTATGTATGCAAATTTTATGTTAATCAGCATACACATTTGTACCTATTTTTCATGGGCCTTGCCCATATTTTTGATGTTTCCAGGTTGAGAGGTATGGTATGGGCATCGGTGGTGGGTGAACAAATAGCCACCAGGGATAACTTTATATTCATGCATGATCAGCATTGAAACAGTACAGGGATCAGGATTGTGTGAAACACTAACCACCAGGATGTCTCCATAATTCTGCCTAAGTGGCACTTAAACAGTACAGGAATCTGGAGTGTGGGGAAAGCTAGACAGCAGGGATGACTCTATATTTATGCCTGAGTGGCATTTAAACCGTATAGGAATGGGGAGGGCAGCACTAGACACCAGATCCCACTATATTCATGCCTGAGTAGAACCTAAACAGTCTGGGGATCAGGGTGGTGTAACACTAGACACCAGGGATATGTAGTTGTTTTAAAAGACACTAAAATCGATTCAATCCCTGTACCATTCCACTGAGGATATTAGTCCTCTGTGCCACCGTTAGACACCAGGGATCAAGCTTAAAATATATGTAATAACATATATTATAATATAATTCTGTAATTAAAAAAGTACAAAGGGGCAAAGGGATAGGAACTTTGGATTCTTGACACATGAAACCCCTGCATTAAACTGCTGTGTAAATGGAGAAGATAGTGTAGCAAATTTTTTTAAGCATATATTGAGGATCTCGGGCATTATGCAATACCTGCAACACATTGTGATGTACACATACCTCTCCCCTTTGCAGCTGCTAGGATAGCAGCTTTTGCCCTAGCATGCATATACTTGAAAGATATGAAGTGTGTAACTCAAATGTCTGATATTAATGGCTGACTGTAATCATCACTGAATTACCAGGGCAGGGGGAAACACCGACACAGAGGATATCCAGACAACACAAGTAGAGATATAGAGTCAGTGTTGTGTATGTTTGAATATATGTATTGTGTATTCATAGGTTCATTTGTTCATAGGTTGTTACTAGGCTAACAACCACTAGGGCCCTTAATAGCCTATCCATGCACCCCAAACCATGTCGTCCTGAGTATCATGGGTGTCTATACGGGGGAATATGTTAGTAGGGAGGTAACTAAGGATTTGTAGTGGGGGTGTCAGTTATGATAATACATTTCTTATTGATGGCCTCTGTCCATAAGGGGCATGAGGGGCAGACTGGGTTAAATTTATAATTTCCCTTCCAGTTGTCAAAGTTTTGTTTGAGTAGGGCCAGCAATGAACTCTGTTTAACATGGATGGGTAGACTATTACATAGTGCAGGGATCCTCTGGAACATGTATTTGTCTCTCCAGGATTTTCTGTTTATGTCATAAGTGAAGTTCAGATCCCTGGATCTAGTGTTTCTGGTGCTGTTTGTTTTTGCACATGTGCAACAGATCCATCAGGGCTGGATCTGAAAAACCCTGTAAGTCAGGCAAACATGCCCTCTCAGCAGCCTGTAGGAGACTGAATCCAAAGACAAAGCCTTTAGGCAATCAGTGTAGATCAAGATATTTGTGTCTTGAATTCTTCTGGTAAGAGCCTTTGTGGGCGTTCCAATGGTTGCAAGTGTCTGGTTAGATACATGTCAAAGGGGGCATTATATTCAATGATAGGTCTGATAAAGGCTGAGTAGAGTGGTGCTATAACTTCCTTGGATCTGGATGCCATACCCTTACCTACAAGTTGAGCAACATAGAATGATTTTCTTATTATCTTAGCTAAGTGTAGGTCAAAGGCCAGATTGCTGTCTACATATGTTTTCAGATCCCTTATGACTGGGTCAACTCTTTGGGGTGTTTTATTGAGGTAGTAATTAACCTGAGTTGACAGTTCCCCAAAAGGCATTATAATGTATTTTTGGCATTGAGTTTTAGATCATGGCTTTGAGTGAGTGGAGGGATTGCCTCTGCTTACAACATACAACTGCCATCACTGTTAACTACCACAGGAAATACTGATCTGCAGTTTATAGTAGTTAACTGAGATTAAGTGACATGGAAATTAGTCCATGATGAGGTTTTCCCTTACTGCAGATAATGTGTCTTGGAATGCAGATTACAGAATCATGGAAAAAGGACCTTGTTACCGCAGCCCTTCCAGCCCACGGTAGGGACCTTTATGAATCCTTGGGACTTTGCTGTGATAAATTATGTGACTGTAATTCCTGTCTGCTGCCAATTATTTAAAATTATTAAATATGCTTCTAAAGTGTCATTAATATGCAATGTTTTGTAATATTTTTATCCTGTGTAAAGAACACAGACTCAAATCTAGAGGTGTATAGTTCAAAAAACAACAAATGACTCTTTTAAAAAGCAATTTGAATATCACCTCTGCTGTATCCTTACATTTCAGTTAATTAAAATTGGTTAGTTAATGAAATTATAGGAATGTTTTAAATAATTGTTTTAAATAAAGTTACACGTAAACAGTGCTGCAGATGTCTATGGTGTTACACATTTTAAAAGAATAATACTAACATGCCAGGTTTTAATAAAAACATAAATATTTAGCAGTAATCAAATTACTTTCAATTCTTCTTAGCTATATTGATATATTCTTTAGAAATAGTCATCAAATAACTCATTTTTTAAATAAACCTTATCGATTTAATTTATTCCACAAAAAAAACAGAACTACCAAGGAATGTTTTTTCTACTTCTTCACGTAGTAATAAACTGAGTTTAACATTCATACACAGACAGACAGATACAGATATATAAGATAGATAGATAGATAGATAGATAGATAGATAGTAGGTTGGTGGATATATAGATATACAAGCATACAGAGAGAGAGAAAATGGGCAGCAATAACTATCATTCTATCATTGGCTGTTGTCTTTCTTGTTTGCAGAGCTCAGTTACTGCACCCAGGGGATGGTGTATACAGAAATACAGCAATCTGGTCTTGCTAAGAAATTGCTCTGATTCATATATAGCATTTCCTGCAATGGGTTATACAAATAAATTGGATTCACAACAGTGTTATTTGCTGCTAACAAAAAGCTTGATGTCCTTGAGTAACAGTTTATGTTTTCAAGTGACAGGTAAAAGTACACTTATAGGCCAGAAATAATGGAGTTTCATGGATTTATGGGAAGATAAAAGCCTTCAAAGCTATAGCATGATGAATGTCAGTGAGACATATTGCCATGATGCAGAGTATGGTGAACATATAATGTAAAACTACAAACATCTCTTTGGGAAAACCAAGGATGGTTTGACATCCTGGACCAATGTTAACAAATACATGAAATGCTTGCATGCTGTTATTAATATCAGGATCATAATAGCCTTTGTCTCATCTACATACTGAAATGTATTTATTTAGCATATACTATATCTGTTTCCCAAATTTTAACATTTTCTTGTTTGAATGTCATGTAAGTGTCTTATATAAAATTCTGCAGTAAATGAATAGACACGTTATATTTCATTGCATATTACATGTGATGTGGAACATAAGACTTATGGAGATTGCATGCTTGTTACAATACCAATATCATACTGTATTAAAGTCTTCTTTAAGTGCTGATAGACAAAATGACATAGTTTACATTTAAAACAGAGTATATTTACCATAGTATTATGAGTCGATATCTTCTTTTCAGCATTACAGTTCAACAGATGCAATGTTGTTGAGTAAGGTAGTATCAACATAACTAAAACATTATATAAGGAATTTTGCTTAAAACAAATGGTGAGAGAGGGATGCTGCTGTGTTCTTGTACTTTTCTAAGTTGTTTAGCACAATCATCATAAGTCAAGCAGAGAGCAGTATTGCACTTCCTGTAGCGATAATAGATTAATAAGTACAGGGTCATAGGTTTATATATCCATACTAGGCTATTGATCCAGAAGACCATTAGTAACCTAGCCATGATATCCCAGATTATAAGTACCCATTGACGTGACTAAATTATACCTAGCTGTCCACCCCTTTCAATGAGGGCTTTTGGGGCCAAACCAAGGTATATTCACAAGTGCCCATCCATTCATCCAGTTTAAGCTTAAAGAGGGTCATGGAGCTACTTTGCTTTATAGCCAAAGAAAAGTCTATTCCATAAAAGAGGGATTTTCTTTGATATATATATATATATATATATATATATATATATATATATATATATATATATATATATATATTTGTCTCACCAGCAAGTACCTGTTTATGTTTCAATGAAAGTTAAGATATTTTTAAGGGATATTTAAAGTATTATTAATTTTGTAGATGTGCAGAAAGTCACATAGTATTGGATGCTTTGAAGATGTATGGGCTAAACAGAGGTCACATATCAAGCCTTTAACAAACAGAAAAAGATAGAGAGAGAGAGCTAGAACACTAATAGGTGATCTGGGTATCTCAAGGAAGAAATGTTCTTGATTATCTTGGTGAGAAAATGCTGAGGTCTCTCAACCTGTGTCATATGCTTAGACAGATACATACCAAAGAGACAATTATACTCTATTATGGGCCTGATGAGGGAGGAGTGGGCATGGATGATAACTTCCTTAGTTCTGGAAGAAATATCCCTGGTGACTAATCTGACTAGATAAAAGGGTTTCCTAACAACAATGGTGATCAAAGGATAGTTCATTGTCAATGAAAATGCCCAGTTCCCTGGTGAATGAGTTATCTTTCAAAGGGACATCACCTGTGTGGTAGGTGTATCAGGGCTCAGTTTTGTCCAAATGGCACAATGCTGCATTTCGTTGCATTTAGGTTTTAGGTCGTAGTCCAAGCATCAATTACTGGTGTATGTTAGACCCAACTGAAGAAGATGGGAGTCATACATGGAGTTAATGGCAGCTTCAAATTTGCTACCATCTGAAAACTTGGTCAGCCACAGGCCATTGCTGTCAGTCTTGACCAAATGGGAGTGGTCCTAGAACTTATCCCTAGGAGACACTACTGGTAGCTATTCTTTTTGAAGACAGAGTGCCTACCACACTAACGGATTGGATTCTGTCCATTAGCCAATTTGGTATTCAGTGGGTTGCCCAGGAGTTTACATTTAGTTTGGTTAGCTTATTTATAATTCCAGAATGTGGGATGGCATCAAAGGTCTTGGCCAGGTACATGTAAGCAGTGTGAACTGATTTGCCTAAGTCTAATGCATCAGTAACTTGGTAAAAGAAGCCACCTTGTTCAGGAAGCAGGATCTGTTTTTACCAAACCCAAACTAGTTTGGGTCTAACACTTGTAGAATATCTCTGTCCTTGTTAAGAGGTTCTATAATTATGCATTCCATTGCTTTGCAGATAAGGCTGATAAGGCTTATCAGTCTACAGTTTCCTGTTTGATTTTTAATGCATTTTAACTGCATTCTGATTGGCTATTTTTTCTTTTTTCTAAATTATTTTCTCAAATTCTCTTATTGATTTAATTTTTTGATTAACATACATTAGCTATATGAGTAAGATTTAGGTTAGAGCAACTGTTTTGTTTGCTTAGTAGTGTGTATTTTACTTGTACATTTGATTAGTTTAATGCATTGCTTGGTCTAGTGAATGGGAGAGACTGTCTAATTTTTTACATCATATTAGTTTGTATGTTATGTTTTGTGATTCTGTTTAGAGTTTCTAAGTGTACCCTAGTTCATGTACATTTTTGGGTGGGATGGTTTATGTTTACTTTGTTGATTTTTATTATATTTTTCCATTTTAGTCTGTGGGGATAAAGATCTGCCTTGATTTGTTAACACACTACCAAAAATGAACAGAGCATCCACAGTCAAAATCACATTCAAGCTATATAAGCGTGTTGCTAAAAAAAGTATAACAATTAGAAAAACTGAGAATAATAACATTTATATATTCATAATCAATCTACATAGATTTAAAATAATTGCAGTTTATAATATGTATCTGTCCCTCCCCATTTATGATATAGATATATAATATGAATCATGGCGTTATAGCTGGATGAAGCTACACCTTGATGAACACAACCAGTCAATGCTTTGTCAGGATGAAAAATGCAATAAACAACACTTTTTGTAAGTACAAGGCTTCCTACAGCCCCCACATGAGGAACTTTCCCCTACCCTTACTTATTTATGCTAACTCCATGGTAGCAGAATCATGGAGAAGGGCAAAAAGCAGAACAAAACTTCAAATCCATGATGTTACTGTAAAATAAAACATAATCAGCTATGATTTTCTATGAGATACCACAGCTGATAAATTGCACCTCATCCATCTGTGACCTACAACTTGCCACTTTGCCAATTTAACACTTGAACAGAGATAAGAAAGCCTATATAAAAATACATACATACATACATACACAAACCTAGGTGTATGAGCAGCCCTGTATATAAATAGATAGATACACATGCGCACACACTCTCTCACACACACACACACACACACACACACACACACACACACACACACACACACACACACACACACACACACACACACACACACACACACACACACACACACACACACACACACACACACACACACACACACACACACACACACACTCACGCATGTGCACGCACACACATACACACACACACACACACACACACACACACACACACACACACACACACACACACACATGCATAGGCCTATGAGCAGTCCATTGTGCCATCATCATCAACCCTCTTTTTCCTATTTTTCTACAAGTAATTGGGGGTGTCACATTATCATCACCTTTCTCAGCTCAGTGCCATTCTCGTACCTTCTCTGACTGCCATACCTGACTGACTTCAAGCAATCCATCTGTCTCTTCGCTGGACATCCTTGCTTCCTTTTGCCTTCTTCCTGTCTCTCCCAGATCTTCTACTTTATTACACATGTGCTCAAACCACAATAGTCTGTTCTCTTTGATCTTCTCTTCAATGTATGTTACATATCCCAAGACTTGGGAAAGCTAAGCAGGAAGCACATGTACTGAGAAGTGCTTTTCCGGCATTTCCAAGCTTAAACTTCCCATAAAAAAAAAAGAAAAGTAGTTTTGTTTTGCACTTATTCTCATTTTGTTATTTTTTCTATACTTTATAGTTTCTTTTATTGAATTTTGCAATTTTTACAGCCTGTTTGGCTAACGTTGCTGGCTTTGTGTCTTAAACAGTCATCTGGCTGTGTGTTATCAGCTGACCCTTCCTCTAGTTAAGTGTTCTTCCTGCAATTTTATACTTTTTCATAGCAAATTACAGTTTCAATCTGTTTGAGTAAACATGTGTTTTACAGTTGTCTGGCTGTTTATGTGATTACTAGATCCTGGACATTATTGGCCAAAAGTCTAGATACTGTTTTATTGTTTCTTTCCTTTATCTCCTCAGTTTTACAGTGGTGGGTGTCACTCTGCACAAAAAGCCCAATGCTGTTTTTGACAGACACAGACACTTTCAGTTTCATATTCTGTCTTAGGAACCTTAGTTAACTCCACCTTCTAGTTAAAGCAGTACAAATCACAGAGTAAAGCAGCAGAACATAGCTGCATTTCTAAGCCAATCTTATAGCCAGTCTAGACCAAATTATGTGCTGCCTATCTGTTTTTTTGGTGTTGAACTTATTTTTTTTTTATTTACATTTATTATTTTACCACAAATCAGTTCCTTAACTAGCTGAAATGCTATTATCTTCTCTTATGTACCCTTAACAACACCCACCAAACTGACCATATGATTAGTCTAGATTAGGATATTATCTGCCTAGTGTTAACCTATTGCTCAAACCTAAATTAATTTATATCTACTATTTCTCTTTGAACTACTACTTTAATAGAGGTGCTGAAACTCTATTAGATTATCTTACTCTTCTTTGATACACCTTACACCCTTGGTCAGAAATGGAAGGTCGGCCAGCTAGTCCACCTTCTGTTGCCAGTCTCTTAGCACTTGGTATTCTCAGGTAAAGTTAGACTTGCCTTATGCACACACATAATGATCTTTTACTTAACTTGTCATTGTCTATTTATGAGGGATGGGTATACCATCCCAAATTCAAGGCCACACTCTCACAAACAAATGCATCCTACACCAGGGTTCCTATCAGTTCGTCGAAACTTCAGCAGTTCGAACACCATATGTTCAAACTGTGAAGTTCAAAAACTGATTATCACGAAGCCACGGATCATGGAATTCTTTCCAAGGGAAAGAATTTGGTTGGTCGTTTCTGCGGCTTTGCGATTTTCAGCACTGTGGTGGAAAGTTACGGGTTGGATTCAGGTAAGTGTGCGATTGTGCGGATGTTAGGGTTAGGACACGGGTTAGGTGAGTTAGGGTTAGGGCGCAGGTGAGGTGGGTATGCGATAGTGACAGACTTTAGGGTTAGGGCGAGATAGGTGAGTTAGGTTTAGGACACGGGATAGGTGAATTAGGGTTAGGGTGCAGGTCAGGTGAGTGTGCGATAGTGATGGACCTTAGGGTTAGGGTTTGGGTTAAGGTAAGTGGGTAGATAGTAGTGTATGTACAGTTTAGTGTAGGGTTAGATGTAGGATTTTAAGTGTATGTGTGTGGATTGCTGTTTTTTTGGTGTGCTTGTGTTGTGTGTGTGTGTGTGTGTTTCTTGGAACAGCGATTTTTTTCCCTGGGGGAAAAAAAAATCGCTGTTCTAAGCGTTCGATGGTTTTGCACTTCAAGGTTAGAAGTTCGAACATATGATGTTCGAGCTTCTGCCGTTTCATCAAAGTGATATAGACCCCTACACCACCCTCTACACAAACTGACATTAAAAGTATTATTCACTGAAGCACTTAAAAAAAGTCTTGCCTGAGCTAGTAGATACAAGGCACAGAATAAACTATCTTTGAGTCACCAAGAAACAGCATCATAGACCAGTTACACCAAAGCAAACTTCAGAGGTAAATAGAAATGTGCCACTGACTGGTGATGCCCTAGTTAGGAATAAAGATTCTACGTTCATGAGGCTGGAGAAAAGTACAGTGGCATTCAGCTGGCTCTCAGGGACAAACCAAGACTGGCAATGCTACAAGGATCCTTAGGACCCTTAAATCAGACAAATGTGAGTATGCATGGTGGTGTCCCATGTTGGAATAAATGATCTGGCACACAAAACATTAACGGATATGGAGAGAGAGAGGGAACAGAGCTCTTGATGCATGTCACAAATGCAGGAAATACCCTAGTATTGCGTGTAATCTTCATATCACAAAAAATTATGCAGAGGTATAGAGAAAAACTGAATGGCCTTAATTAGCTAAACACCTGGTGTCATTCTAGGGGCTCCAGTATGTATCAGCAGTTAAAACATGCTTGACAACCATACCTGCTTTACCAAGGATGGTCTTCACCTCTAATTTCAAGGCTTCTGCATACTGGTAAAAGTTTTTCTGACGCCACTGTGCTTTTTAGGCCAGGAGCAGCTGATGAATGAATTTCCCAAACTTACTTCCAAAAATGTATCAACTGCTGGACCATATCCATGTAGCTGTACTTAACACTAGAAGTCTAAATAACTGGTGAAATTTGAGGCCTTCTTAAATTTGGATAACATCCTTGTATGTGTTGTTACAGAAACCTGGTATAACTGCCCAGCGAGCGCTCCCTCAGTGCTGTTTTTTTCTTACCACTAATTAAGACCTGATAGAAACAGTGAATATTTGTTAGAGACAACATTACATCAAGACAGATATTAAACAAACTTCCAAGCAGATCTTGCGGAGATTTAAATCATGTTAAATAAGATCAATTATCAGATCACTGCATGCTACAGAATGCCTCTATGTCTTCAAAAAATCTCACAATGTTCTTAAATATTCTTAATGAATCCCCCCTTAGCAGGAATACATTATCCCAGGTGATTTTAACTACTCAGTGATTAACTGGGGTACCTATAACAGGATATGCACAAAAAGTCTTACATTTTACAAACAAGAACTCCCTGGACCAGATTGTTAATGAACCCACTAGAGAACAGAATATACTTGACCTGGTCATTAAAAGCTTGCTCTGTATGTAATATTCCCAAGTTATCCTCTTTACTACTCAAATCAAAACACAAACTAGTAACCTTCTCCATCATAACCTCCAAACCATTAGAAACAAATATCACAGGATTTAAGGACTTTAAATGTACAAATCTCCAAAATCTCCTGCAATTATGCTATCAATTCTAACTCTATCCTATTAAACATTTCTAGAGTTTTTTATTTTGTTACTTTGTTCTTTCTCTCCTCCTCAATACTTACAACTTAGTTTGAATGCCTTATTTGCTAAAATCTCTTAACTAGTACTGCAATAGACATCTGCTCATCCTTCCATTGTAATCTTCTATTGTGTTTATTGTATTTTACTTCATTCCCATTGAATTTTTTCCATTGTAGAATCCTTCTGTTGTGTTTATTGTATTTTTCTTCACTCCTGTGATTTTTTTTACTTGGATAATTTGTACTGTTAAAGTTTTACTTGCATAACTTGTACTGTGGAGCTTTTCTCCCTGGGCGTCTGTTGAAAAAGGGCCCAAGCTTAGTCGGACTACCCTGGTCAACAACTGTCAAAATAAAATAAAATCAAATTCTGTGATAAAGTCAATACATTCAAGTATAAAGGTATTACTCATAATATTGATACTGCAAAGACAAGTTCTACTTACACTTGGACAAATGTAGTATTAAATTAACAGTCCCAACTAAATCCATGAGAATGGGGACATTTAAAATTAAGGCCCTCAAACATTAATAAGTAATATAATAAAAGGAAGAAACTCCTAAACCTATATAGTAGAACAAATTAAGGAGATCATCAAACAGCTAGATAAGAAACTAAAAAGGACATAAGAAAAATGAGGTCATTGCATGAGCTCAGACTAGTTGCAGAATCCAAAGACAACTAAAAAATCTTTCTTTAGTTTTGTTGGAAAAATAAGAAATAACAGCTAACATTGCTCCAAGCTTACTTGTAATGGTACAGTTACCAGATCCAGTGAATATTGCCAACAAAAAAAAATAGAGCCAGCTTCACCCTAGATACAGCCATTCCAAGCCCAATTATTCCTGATGGAATCAAACAACCAAACATTGCAAAAGAACCTATACTGAAGGTACTCTCCAAAATGAAGAGTTATCTGTTTTATAATTTATTTATTTGTTTGCTTTTGTTGGACAGGAAAAGATCAGCTGGGTAAAATCTATCTGCAGTGGAGTCCCAGGGAGAAAAGCTTCACATTTGTTACAACTGATGCACTTTTATAATTGCAGGGTCAAACATCTGTACATGAGCTTATTTACATGATTTTTAAATATTTTTAAATATTTCTTACAAGAACATAGTATTTTAGCAGAAGATTCAGCAATCAGAGGTTAACACTCCCATTTCAGGGTACCGTACTTCTTGGTGATGACTATTGTTTTTTATTTAGAATAACTCATACATGAACCCTGACAGCATACCTGTTTGCCTAATTAATAACACTAAACAAACGTTGATGGATGCACTCCTTAACCTCTTCAACCTAAGCCTAGCATCTGACTTTGTCTACAGGAGTAGCATACAGCTGCTGTGATGCCAATCCACAAGGGTGGCCCCACCACTGACTGTGGGAATTACAGACCCATCCACCTGATGAGTCTTGTATGCAAAGCCATGGAGTGTATCATAACTCATCTAACTAGCTTTGATAAGAAAAATCTTATCCAAGTCAACCCCCAGCAGTTTGACCTTGTTAGTGGTAGATTATTGATGCCAAGGCATTTAATACCATATCACTTGCAAAAACCCAGTTCCCATGAATTACCACATCGATGGTAGTCCACTGAACACAGAAGGCGTTATAAGAGATCTGGGAAGACAGCTTGACAGCAACCTCTCTTTTGACCACCACCTTGCCACTGTTGTCAGAAAGTCCTTCTGTGTGGCACATCTCATTACTAAGGGTTTTGCATCCAGGAAAAAAAAGGTCATTGTCTCCCCTCTACTCTTCCCTCATTAGGCCAGTAATCGAGTACAATGCCCCATTTGGTATGTACCTCACTAGACATCTGCAACAACTGGAGAGGCCACAAAAGTATCTCACAAAGAGGATCCTAGGCCTTAAACACTTGTCCTATATGGACATACTCAAAAAAACTCCAACTATCCTCTATCTCATATTGCCTACATAGAGATGATCTCTGCTTGACTTACAAAGCCATGTCTGACCCAGCTCTGTTAGAAATGCTACATCTAAAGAAATCTTAATCCCTCCACACCACACGCTCCAGCGACCTCAACCTCATTACCGCAATCAACAGAACATGCTGGAGGGACAGGTTCATAACCCAGAGACTACCCATGCTATAGAATAGACTTTCCATACATGTCAAATAGAGGACGTCACTGGCCCTCGTCAAGATGAATCTTGACGAGTGGATGGGAAATAGAAAAATCACCCAGGGGATCACTCCAGTAGCTTTACTCGACATGGACACTGGGAACTAAGGTTGGGTGGCACAATGCCAGGGTAATCCTATGGGCTAGACTTGTAAAGGCTCCAGGACCATTAGCCTAGTACACACCTATGAATCTATGATTTTGTCTAATGAATTTTATGAATTTCTACGAGAAGGTTACTCAGACTGTAAACTTTGGACAAGCTGTCCACACAGCATACCTTAACCTTGCCAAGGCATTTAATACCATATCACTTGCAAATATAATAATCAAGCTAAATGAACTCCAAACTGACCCTTATATCATTACATGGATAGTCAGCTGGCTTAGGAACAGGCCTCACACACTAAAAGTAGAGGGTGCATCCTCTGAGAGCATGAAGGTGACCAGTGGTGTTCCTCAAGGTTCTGTGGTGGGATCTCTGGTATTCAGTATCTACATCTCATAATGAAACTCTCTGTTTAACAAAGTTTGCTAACTGCAAGCTGCAATTGTGTATATATAGGGAGAGAATTACTGTCAAATCAAGTAATGTTGCCCAAGCAAATTAACGAGTTCTTCCTCAAAAGTGTGAGTTATCAAATACTAGAAATATCTATACTGGGAACATCAAATTTCTATGTGGTTTGTGAGGTTTGCTTGCATGTAGGTAAGTGGAGTTGTTAACTAATGCTGAAACTTTTGGATGTACTGAAAGTTTTGACATTAGAGGTAGAAGTGTGAGAGCAAGGGTTTACATGTTAAGGTTAGAATAAGGGCCAGGTAAGGGTGTAGATTTAGTGGTGTGTGTGTGTGTGTGTGTGTGTGTGTGTGTGTGTGTGTGTGTGTGTGTGTGTGTGTGTGTGTGTGTGTGTGTGTGTGTCTGTGTGTGCACGTGCATGCATTCATGCATGTGAGTGTGTGTGTGTGTGTGTGTGTGTGTGTGTGTGTGTGTGTGTGTGTGTGTGTGTGTGTATGTACGTGAGTGTCTTGTATAGTACTACAGTTAGGGAAAGGGTTTTTCATAAAGTACCAGAAGGGCTGGGGTTAGGGGTGATGGAATGGTTCAGGTTAAGATTAGCAAATGAGTAAGGTGGTATGGGGGCAATTGATTAGCTTGTCTATGATGCTTAGGTGTGGAATGGTGTTAAAAGTCTTGGCTAGATTAAGTTGCACTATTTATACTGATGTGCCATCATCCAGTCTCCATGACTTTTTCCTAAGAAGTCTAGTAGGTTAAACAAGCAAGAACTAGCCTTCAGAATGCCAAACTGTTTTGGGTCAAGGGACTTTAGGCTACCAATATTTGTGTTTATGGGGTCTACAATGATGCATTTCATTGTTTTACTGATAAAACTTGTGAGGCGTATGGGTCTATAGTTGACCGTCTCAGTGGTAGAGCCTCCCTTGCGTAGGGGGATGACCAGAGCTGTTCTCCATCCCTCCTGCATGAAGCCAGATGAGAGGCTGAGGTTCACACAAAAAGGAAGAAACAGAGCTTAAGAGGGAATAAATTGTGGAGCATATCAGTGAGACACTATTGAATACTAAAAAGAAAGCTCCATGGTATGTTGACATGCCCCATGGAGTCAGTGTTTTTCAGCTCATAGAAAGCCTTTAGGGCTTGCTAAGGGGGGCACTTCAGAGATGCCTGATGTGGAGTCATGTTATGAGAAGACAAGGAGGAGATAACAGGGAAAAGTTTGAGCTAAATGTGTCTGTTACTATGTCTTCAGTGTCTTCAGGAGATGAGTAGGTAGAATTATTAAGTAGCAACTTCTAGAAGTGGTGGGTATTGTTTCTAAGGTTTCTGACATTGAAGAAGGTTTGTGACTATCTTTGACAGATGTGAAGATTCTCAGTTCATACTTGAACTTGGAAGATTTGATTTTCTTTCTAAGCTCTTTCTTTAACTTTATGAGTTTAATGTTGAGTTGTGCAATGTACAGGTTGTGCCTAAGGGAGAGTATTTTTTCTCTTGCTATACAACATGTTATGTTAGGATTCTACCAAAGAGGTTTATTCCAGAATTTGTCACTGTGTTGTTTACAAATTAGTACTGCTGTCTCTGTGCAGGTATTGAAGTGAGAATAGACATTCTCAGCAAATGCAGTAAATTTGCCTTAGAAGAATCTTTGAAGATGATAGGGTTTGTGGATTAGGTTCATAGGTAAATACTAGGCAATCAGTCTGCAGACTATTCCACGCCTAGTCAATTATCAGACAGTGACAAAGTGCAAATCAAACCACATACATCGAGTCCATGAGGAAAATACCTTAAACCATTTTGCCAATCACCAAACCCTAAAGGATGAGCATAGACCTTGATGACATTTCAACTCATGACCCCTGGTTATGAGACCAGTGCCCTAATCCCTGAGCTACAAGGCCATTTTGTCTGCATCTTGATGATAAGAACCACTATACAACTGTGCAACCTAGTAAGAAATAGTGAGGGTTTGGAGGGTTTTACCCACCCCCACCAAGAAAACATTTTTTAGTTTTTATGAAGCAGCGGTGGTGCAGCAGTAGCATTGTCACTTCACAGCAATAGGTTCTCCCATTCAATTCTCGGCTGGAGCACCTTCTGTGTGGAGTCTGCATGTCCTCCCCGTGGTTGAGTGGCATTCGAAAGACATGCGTAGAATGGGTGTGCCTTCGTTGAAGGTTCCGTATCAGGCTGGCACCTCGGCACCGTAAAAATCTACTGCCAATCATTAGTGGACCGGAGTTCCGCTTTGGCGACCCCTAACTGGGAGAAGCTGAAAGAAGAACAACTTAATGCAGCTTTTGTTTTGAAGAATTGTGCTGCTATTTCTTCAGCACCATGAGCTTGCCAAAGTCATAATTACAAACATGATTTTCATAATTTAGATAAGTAATCTTCCTTTGTAGTATCATATTGTCAAACATCAGTAATCTCTGCACATTTCCTGTGTTCATATCAGTGTACTGGAGATTACAGCAGGTTTGTCAGTTTGTAGAACTGCATGCATTCCTTATAAAAAAGGCTTGTGGCTATACTTTCAGACAATTTAGCTGTCACAAAAGGAAATATTGCCAGTCCCTTTATCTGGAACTTTGTAAATAATTGTATGTCATTTGTGAATAGTGACATGATTTATACAAAACTGTATGTTATGTACTGACTTAAAAGTAACCACAGCATGCCCTGCTGGCTTAGACTAGAACTGTATATAAACTATTGTAATTGTGTAACTGTATATGTTTTAACAGTAGAAACTGGGACATAGAAGGTTAACTTGCAAAACTTCAAGAAAATAAGTTGAAACTAAATTATTTTATGATTGTGCTGTAACAGTTATCTCTCAGTTTCAGTGTTGCAGGCACAATGTCTAGAGCTAGACGTTTTTTATACCATCTTGGAAGAGGAGTAATTACTAGGTTTGAGCTGTAGATGTGTTTTATTGTTTTATGACTTTCAGGATCTGCAAACATCTGAGAGATATGCATTTTTCATAGAGAGATGCTAAAATGCTTGTACTTTCTAACAATGGGTTTAGTTTGGGAACTTAAGTCAGGTGACAAAAAGTGATGTCATCTAAGCTAACTCAGCAATAAAATGTTATATTAATTTAAGAACTCTCTCAGAGAGAGACTGTGCATTTTGTACTTTGTCTTTGACCTAACAATAACATCCACTCATCACCACCACCTGCACTTGCCTTACTGTAGGTAAGCCTAGGGTATAATAATTTCTCTTAGATACAGTTAGTAATATAATGAAATATATCTTAGATGTTTTCTTTCTTTATTTGAGACTATCCTGCAATGTTGTTTTAAATTTTTTCTGTGATTTTTGAACTCTGAAGTAACTGTGTTGATTTACTGAGTACTGTCTTGTTCTTTTATTATTTATTATTAAATATATTTAAACCTATCTTTCTGGCTGATATTTGTGAGACATATTTAAGCTCTTAGAGTACTTGCATATCTATTTGGTGACACTGTACAGGCCACTCCTAAATAGCCTTGCTCTTGGTCAGACCTCCATTTGGATTAATAGTTACATTACACATAGGATTGGACACCCTTTGTTAAGGGTCTTAAGTAGCTGATAAGTAGTGGCTGGTGGCAGCTGGAACTACCTTATAGGTAGAAGGGGGCATAGCTAGTAAACCTGGGCTAGCCTTCCCCAGGTGTGTGTGTGTGTGTGTGTGTGTGTGTGTGTGTGTGTGTGTGTGTGTGTGTGTGTGTGTGTGTGTGTGTGTGTGTGTGTGTGTTTGTATATAAATCAAATATCAAAGTGTGTGTGTGTGTGTGTGTGTGTGTCAGCTACTTGGGCAGGGACATGAAGCACTGGTTGGCCAAAGAGGGTGCTGGAGGTCTTAGCTTGGCCACTCAGCTGAGAACTCAACTCTATAGCTGTACCAGTGGGGAGTCTTACTGGGGATCTGGAGAAAGAGGGAGAAACCAGTCCCAGATTGACTGTGATCTCTGTGTGCTCTTAAGAGAAATTGCACTTTACTGTGTGTGTACTTGTCATCCTCCCAGTGTGTACATCCCCCACTGTTGCCAGTGGTGAGGATTGAGGCTGCCTGATTACAGGGCCGTGTTGGGGCATCACAGTAGCAATGCCTGGGTTTGGTACCTCAACAGGTAGGTAAGTTTGACATTTCTTTTATCCTTCACAAGAGAATATGCACCATTTATTCTGCTGCAAACATCTCATTTGGATCAGCATATTATCTTTTGTTTGGTACCACACAAAGAAGTAACACAGCTTTTTCCACTTTCCTACCACAGTAAATTCTGCATTAATTAGTATCATTTTACATGGTAAATTACTATCAACTGCAGCTGTCTTTGAAGTAAGCATTTACTCATAGAGAATTTCTGTTTTTAAGGACACCATAGCAAATGCCACAGTAGCAGTGTCAACTGCCTGGGACAGAATAATAGGGGAACAAAGTCTACAAAGGCTGCTTCCATGTTGGAAGTGTGACATGTTTAAATGCATATCCTAACACTTTGAAAAAATGATTCCACTTCCAGTAAAAATACATTAAATTCCAAAACTTGCTGTCACAGCTTTTTTTTTTTTTTTTTTTTAGGGGAACTTTACATCCTTAACCTTCAATGTGGGAGGCTGTATTCTCCACACCCTTACTAACTCTAATATTGTTTCCCTGGGAAGAGAGAATACTCTGAGATACTGGAATCTCAAAATTAGTACATATTTCCCCATTCACACTTAAATTATCTCTGTTCTTGAATCATAATTTACATGCACTCACAAGAGGTAATGGTGTTGCAACATCAGATTGCCAAGGAAGTACAGCTGTCCATACCTCTCAACTGCCCAGATTTTCGCAGAATGTCTAGATTTTTGGCTCATATTTTTGGTCTGTTCCTCATTTGTGGTTTTCTTGCAAATCACTGGGATGATCTGAGGACTGAAGTCACTAAATAAAGGCATACAATTGAGTTTCAATCTTCAAATCCTTCAGGAAAAAATGTATGTTAAAACATACCCTGTTACTCTAGCAACTTTCTAAGTTTATAAGAGCAATATTTAAAATATATCCCGATTTTTGAGCCTTTGTCTTTCCATTTTGTCAGGCTTTGTCTATATTTCTTGCACTAAGAGGTTAAGCGGTATGGCTGTGATAGTTAATTGATAAAGCAAGTTAAAATGCCAATAATCCTGAACCTCAAAATCCTGTGAAAAAATTACATTATGCAACTGTCAGCCAAAATATAATAGACTGGTAAATGAAAAGGTCAAATTTACATTGCAGAATATTAAAACATGTCACTTGAATCTGGACTGAAAAAAACACACTTATCTGGCAAGATTATGACATTTGTGATTCTAGGTATTACATTCAGGAAGCGGAAAGACAGCTTTCAGTTCTTTCATCCCACTGTTTTTTTTTTCTAAATAATTTCACCTATATTTTTCGCAGATGTAAATCAAAGTGTTATGGATCATGTTGTGCAAGAGGAAATCCTAAGCTCTTCATTGAGTGGTCCGTTCTTGAGAGACCAAAAATTCAAAGCAAGAGGTATACAGTTTTACACTTGAACATACTGCTTAGACAATGTCTGACTGCTAGTGACTGCCTGAAATGGTTCTTTTTTAGAATACAAGAAACCTTGCCTTGTCTAATTCCAAAATTAGAAAACAAGGCTGACAGCATTACCATTGTGGGGTTTATCACTTTAATGCACATTATGCAAAAGTACTGGTAGCTACTAATCTTAACCTCAGCATTAGACCAGGCCTAACATAATCTTTATTTGTCAAATGCAATTAGGCTGTTTGCATGAGAGAAGATCCTGTGAGAACCTGCCATGTCTTCTCTCCCTCAGACAGACCTTGCTGCACATGGGTCATAGTACAGTGGAACAAGGCAAATCAAATTTAACAACATAATCTGGGTATACTGCAGCCAGTTTTGTTGTGCAGGTATAGAGCCTTAACTTCAGCCCAGATGACTTGGATTCAGTTTGTGGCCCAAACACTAAAGAGCTGGTCAAGGAGAATATCGACTGAGAGGCTAGTGCTGACTTACTCATCCCAAGGAGGATGTAGGCCTTTACCTTCCGCAGGTGCAATCTTTGGGAAGTAGGAGCAGAGCCATGCTCCATATGCTTACATGCTCAGGAGTGAGAATGAGCCAAGGAGATTAGACAATTTATCACAGCATCACTGATGTGAAGAATTATGCATCCGCATGAGACTAGCATATAACAGGCATTTTATCATGCTTTAAAAGAGCTTAGCACAGCAGGGATTGTACCATATTTTATGAGGTCTCAACATAAGCAGGCATTATACCATACCTCATGAGATCTCAGCACAGGAGGCATTGTGCCCTAATACAAGAGAGTTCAGTATAGCAAGCCCTATACCATACTGCATAACAACTCAGCACAACTGGCATTATACCCTTCTGCATAATAGTTTAGCACAGCAGGCATTGTGCCATGCTTCATGAGGGCTTAGCATAAGCAGACATTAGATTATACCTCATAAAAGCTCAGCATGAGGCATTCTACCATACTATATGACAGCTCAGTAAAGCAGGCTCCATACCATTCCTCATGAGAGCTCAGCAGAGCAAGCATTGTCCCATGATTCATTAGGGTTCAGCATAAGCAGATTTTCAACCATACCTCATGCACAGCCAGCACTGTCTCATGATCCATGAGAACTCTGCACAACAGGCAATGTACCATACCTTTCAGCGAACACCAGGAAGGTTGTAGCAACACAGAAACATCCTAAACTCCCACAGGACATCAAACAAGTTAATTCTTTCTCACCATTCACTTCTCAGTGTCCTCATGTGGTAGGGTTGTGAAGGGAATGAAGTGGGTCAGTAGAGAAAAATAAGGCTCAGTAGCATACCTCTCAAATGGTCCACATTTTTGCAGAATATCCAGATTTTGCCTCATATTTTTGTTTTTTTCCTCATAAAATGTGTGTTTTTCTGGCAAATTACTGAGGTTTGAAGTCAATAAATAATAGTAAATAATGACAGATGTTGGAGTTTCAGACTTCATATCCTTAGAAATATAAATAATAATTCAAAACCTGTTATTCTAGCAACTTTTTAATTTTTATAAGAATTTTTAAAATGTGTCCCTATTTTTGGGCCGTTGTCCCACCTTTATTTCTGCCTTTGTCCAAATTTCTTGAGCTGAGATGTTGAGTGTTATGCTCAATGATCATGGAAACAAAAATATATGTTAAATAATCTGGAGCTTTGGTTTTCCAAAGAAGCTTTCCATTAGTCAGGTCTCGACACAAAAATGCTGTAATGCGAGTGGTTTGTTTTAGGGGTATCTCACTGTCCCCCTCCATCCTTCTTTCTCTCTCCCTTCATCTCTGTCTCTCCCTTTGTTTGAGTATTATATATGGTGACCACTCCCCATTATTATTTTATATGTCTATAGAATAATTGATCTAGATCTTAGGAACAGATTAGGTTGAGGGAGTTTGTCTGTAATGAGCCTTGTCTAAATGATGTACAAAATGATATGGGGCACTCTCCCAGTACCCCATCTGATATACTGCCCATATTCTAACGTCACACATGTTTGCTTATACAAGAAAGTTTCTCCACATCACAATCACTTTTGCTAGGGCCACAGCATTTTCTACTAAGGTATTCTATATCAAAATAAGAGGTCTGTAGTTTAGATACAGAAGAGAAATGCATTGCCCATATTCTCTTTGTAAATGCTGCAAGCAAGAACTGGTTTAATTTGATCATATGCTCAAAATAGCTACTAAGTGTACTCAGTCCTTCTTTGCAAAGTCAAGCTTTAATTTGCACACATGTACATAACAGCATAATGACAAAAACCCACAATGCAAAGATAAACATTAAAATATCTTGCCAAGGTACCAAAATACTAATTTTGCCAGTATACAAATTGTAGCTAAACTTCAGTTGCAATTGAAATATTTACAATACTTCAGAGGATAAGAATGTTATTTGATATATCTAAAGTAATCTTTTCTTAAACTCTATTAAGATGTCCTAAGAGCCTATATTAATAGTCCTAAATAATATTAATTTCATATTCATCAGTCAGGCTTCATTACATAATTTGCTTATTACTTAAGATAACTTTCTACATTTGTATCTATCATACCTCTTAACCTTTTATTCATTTAACATTTGTTTACCGGGAAAGTCCAACTGGGACAGAGCCCATTTTCAGCAGAGCCCCAGGGAGAAATGCTTCAGATGCATGTCTTTGGAATGTGGGAAGAAACAAGAGGATCAGGAGGAAACCCATGCCAATGCAGAGAGGATATACAGACTCCTCACAGAAGGCACCCCAGTGAGGCGACAACACTAACTGCTGCACCATTGCACCACCCAAGTGCAAGAAATCTAGAAAAGCCTAAAATAATAGGGGAACAAAGGCCCAAAAATAGGAACAGATTTTAAATATTGCTGTTATAAATTTAGTAAGTTTCTAGAATAACAGGATTTGTATTAACATGCATTGTCAGAAGGGCAGGAAACATGGAACTCAAATGTATATCATTGTTTAGTGACTTCACTTCTCAATGGTTTGCCAGAAAACCCCAACTTCTTTGAGGAATAGATCAAAATATTAGGAAATATTTGGATATTCTATGAAAATCTGGACAGCTGAGAGGTATGATACTTATGCCTGCCATTACATGTGTAACTGTACATATGTTTTACCTGTGTGTTTGTTATGATGAATTTTAGAACTTTTCTTCTGTGTCTGTTCTGAAATAAAGCAATGCCCAGTAAGATCAACTCAGTCACTAAAATATGTAAATAAATAGGTTCATAGCTTCATAGGTGTGTACTAGGCTAATGGCTCTGGAGCCTTTACAAGCCTAGCCCATAAAAGTGATCTGGCATCGTGCTGCCCGACATTAGTTCCCAGTGCCTCTGTCAAGTAAAGCCACTGGAGTTATCCCCCGGGGTGAACTTTCTATTTCCCATACACTCATCAAGATTTCTTTTGAAGAGGGCCAGTGAGGTGCTCTGCTTGACATGTATGGGAAGTCTGTTCCAGAGCATGGGCAGTCTCTGGGTTATGAACCTGTCCCACAAGCATGTTCTGTTGATTGTGGTAATGAGGTGGAGTGTGTGATGTGGCGGGACTGGGATTTCTTTAGATGTAGCATTTTTAACAGAGCTGGGTCAGACATGGCTTTGTAAGAGAAGCAGAGATCACCTCTTAATAGAAGACGATATATAAGACAGAGAATAGGTGGAGTTGTTTGAGTCTGTCCATGTAAGACATGTGTTTAAGGCCTAGGATCCTTTACATGAGGTACTTTTGTGGCCTTTCCAGCTGTTGCATGTGTCTAGTGAGTTACATGCCAAATGGGGCAATATACTCGATGATTGGCCTAATGAGGGAAGAGTAGAGAGAGATGATGACCTCTTTCTTCCTGGATGTAAAACCCTTGTTAATGAGATGTGCCACATAGAAGGACTTTCTGACCACAGTGGCAATGTGGTAGTCGAAGGAGAGGTTGCTGTCAACCTATGTCCCCAGATCTCTTATAACGCCTTCAGTGTTCAGTGGGCTCTCATCGATGTCGTAATTAGTGGGAACTGAGTTTTTCCCAAAAGGGATGACTGCATATCTTTTGGCATTACGCTTAAGGCCATGGTTTCAGCACCAGTCATTGGTCTCAGTGAGGCCGTTCTGTAGGATGTCTACATCACTTGGGGAGTTAATAATGGCTCCCAGCTTGCAGTTGCCTGCAAACTTGGTCAGATAGAGTCCCTCTGTATTGGCCTGGACTTCTGAGAAGTAGATGCCAAACAGGAGAGGACCCAGGACTAATTCCTGTGGGACTCCACTTATGACTGGTCAGCAGTCTGACTTGTAGTCTGCTACTTTCACACTGTGGGTTCTATCTGTGAACCAATTTGCAACCCACATAGTGATACAGGGGTTGATGTCTAGTTTGGTGAGTTTATCAGTAATTCCTGAGTGGGGAAAGGTGTCAAAGGCCTTGGCCAGATTGAGGTAGGCTGTATGAACTGCCTTACTGTCATCCACAGCTCTGGTGACTGACTCAAAGAAGTCAACCAGGTTGAGCAGGCATGATCTACCTTTCACCAAACCAAATTGCGTGAGATCTAGAATTTGGAGATTCCCTATATCCTTGTTAATTAGGTCCATGATGATGTGCTCCATAACCTTACATATAAGACTCAGGCTAATGGGGCGATAATTCCAAGGGTCTGTAGTCACTCCCCCTTTATGGAGAGGGATGACTATAGCAGTGTGCCATTCTGTAGAGACAAAGCCTGACGTGAGGCTGTGATTGAACAGGGCACACAGATGCAGTGCCAATTCACTTTGTAGTTCATGTAGAACACATCCAGGGATATTGTTGGGTCCCATGGAAGCTATATTCTTGGCCTTGGACAATGCAGCTTTAACCTGTGCTGCAGCAATGCTGGGTGCCTGGCATTCCTCTGGTATTGTGATTGGTCCTTTAGGGGGGGTAAAGTTGGCACTGAATCTGTCAGCCAGCATGTTGGCAATATCTGTTGGCTCAGTATAGGAGGTACTATTGTGCAGTAACTCAGAGCAAACCTGGTATTGCCATGGAGATTATTGATGTAACTATAGAAGGCTTTGTGGTTGTTTATAGTATCTGCCGCAATTCTGCCTTCATAGCTGGCTTTAGAGGTTTTGATGAAGAATCTCAACTTTTTGTTGAGGCTACTAAGGGAGTTTTTCCAGTCTTGGGACTTCACCTTTTTCTGCAACAGTTTCTTCCTTCTGTTGTAAAGTTTATTAATGGCAGGGGACCACCAGATTGGCTTCCTTTTTTTATAAAAGAGTGTCTTGGTTCTCTTGGGTATGGCTAGTTCCATGCATTTATGTACGTGTTCGTACAGTGCATTGGTGACTGATTCAGCAGTCATGCATCTATTTTCCATTGACATGGATGCCATGATGTTAGCCACCTCTGTTTTTAGGAGCCCAAAGTCAGCTTTGGAGAAGTTTTTCATGGTGGATACCTTGGTGGGGGGTGTGAGTGAGATGTGGATTTCCATGGTGATTAGTTTGCGGTCATATCTAACCAGGGAGGAATTGACTATTGGTGTAGAGCAATGGTTGCCCATGTTAGTAATAATCAGGTCAAGGATGTTGCTTCCTATAGTAGGGGTAAGAATGAGCTAGTCCAGGGCATTGGAAATGATGATTTCCAGGAAGCGTTAGGCCAGTGTATTGGTGCATGAATAGTTTTCCCAGTTGAAGGAGGGGTAGTTGAAGTCACCTAGTATGAGTGTTGGGTTGGACCCTAATAGTTTCCAGGGTGCTTAGGAATGTCGAGTGAGAGTCTTGAGACATGGTTGGGGACCTATAGCAGGCTGTGACCTGAATCGTCGTCTTATCCAATGTTAGTTGTACCTGAAGTATCTCAGATGCGGTATGCTGGGCTACTAGTCTGGAGGTGTGCATGTCCTTTATGAATATGGAGACACCACTGCCTTTGGAGCTTTGGTCCATGTTCTGAGGCCAAAAGGTGTGGAATGAATTATAGCCTGGCAGTGCAGGGGTGCTTTCTTCTGCTTTAAACCAGGTCTCCGTTACAGCACAAAATGTCAATGTTCTTCATTTTGAGAAGTGCTTCGAGCAAGTGCATCTTGAGATTTAGACTGAAAAATAAAGAATGAAGTTGTCAAGAATGATGAAAAGAGGGGAATCATATAAATGGCTACTGTATGGCTACTACTAATGCTGGTCTCAGCACAGTTTCGCTCTGTTGGGATACAATACTCCTTTGCTTCTTCTCTCACCAGAAGCAAAATGTTAGTACCAGTCCCAAGAAAATAAGCAGGCCACGGTCTGTTTGGTGATCCATAGTCTTGTCCCAGATGATGCAAGGATCTGCAGGCTTGTAGCCTTTTTTCTGGTAGATGCCTTGAACAGCAACCAGACCAATCAGGTACGTTAAGCACAGACACTCACTCTCCAACCAGAAAGAATCAGGAATTAATGCACTCTGCTCCTACTCTCACCAGGATCAGAATATAAGCACAGATTCCAAGCTGTCACCTATAAAGCAGTTATTAGGCTTTCTGGTGATCAGCAGTCTCCAGGAAATAATGTAACTTCACTCCTTCTCTCACCAGGAGAAAACAGAAGCACTAATCCCAAGATGACTACTGAGAAGCAGAATGTGGGCTCTCCAATAACTGGTCGTCTTGCAATAGGTGCTTAAAGGTAAGATGAAAAAAAAATGGTTTATCCTAAACACTGCAGTGTGCACTAGAGGAGTTAGATGTGAAATTATGTAACTTAAATTTTACCTGTCTAAAAAGTTAAGTTTTAGTGGAGAGTCACTATTTTTAAAACAGCAAGATAGATTGAAAAGGGGTGGTCACTTTTGTATTCAGGTACTACAGAATACAGTAGGATGGCCAATAAATTTAAATAGTTGAAGGGGAGTGATTTCACAAAATGATAATTTTGTGCTTACTCACATCAGCCAGTAAAAGCAGAGAGGAAATGAGATATATGGTCAAATTAGCATAAGAGCCAGGCAACTAGAATGACAGTGGTGTTTAACAACACAACAGTAACCATCTGGGAGGGTGGGGAAAATTTCTATCTGACTCACAAGAAACAGAGCTGTGGTCTCTTCAAGTTTTACTATGCAGTTAAAAGCAAAATACAAGTAAAACACAGTGTAAAGAAAACAAATAGTATACAAAATCGAAAAAAGCAATAATGTAATACAAAATGCAACAAATAAAAAGCAAACTAACTTTTCCCTCACAGCAAACTATAGCAGAGTCTAGGTGAGCCTTTCCAGTAAAGAAAATAACAATAAATATATAGAGTTGAGTCCTCATTCTCTGGAGCAACAACACTAACTGTTACACCACTATAGCAGGTAAACACTAACCAACAAACCACTACAGCAGATAAGCACTAACCATTACACCACTACAGCAGATAAACACTAACCAGTACACCACTACAGCAGATAAGCACTAACCATTACACCACTACAGCAGATAAACACTAACCAGTACACCACTACAGCAGATAAACACTAACCATTACACCACTACAGCAGATAGGCACTAACCATTACACCACTACAGCAGATAAACACTAACCAGTACACCACTACAGCAGATAAACACTAACCATTACATCACTACAGCAGGTAAACACTAACCAGTACACCACTACAGCAGATAAACACTAACCATTACATCACTACAGCAGGTAAACACTAACATTTACACCACTACAGCAGGTAAACACTAACCAGTACACCACTACAGCAGATAAACACTAACCATTACACCACTACAGCAGATAAACACTAACCAGTACACCACTACAGCAGGTAAACACTAACCATTACACCACTATAGCAGATAAACACTAACCATTACACCATTACCACTACAGCAGATAAACACTAACCGTTACACCACTACCGCAGATAAACACTAACCATTACACCACTACAGCAGATAAACACTAACCATTACACCACTATAGCAGGTAAACACTAACCAGTACACCACTACAGCAGATAAACACTAACCGTTACACCACTACCGCAGATAAACACTAACCATTACACCACTACGGCAGATAAACACTAACCATTACACCACTATAGCAGGTAAACACTAACCAGTACACCACTACAGCAGATAAACACTAACCGTTACACCACTACCGCAGATAAACACTAACCATTACACCACTACAGCAGATAAACACTAACAATTACACCACTACAGCAGGTAAACACTAACCAGTACACCACTATAACAGATAAACACTAGCCATTACACCATTACCACTACAGCAGATAAACACTAACTGTTACACCACTACTGCAGATAAACACTAACCATTACACCACTACAGCAGATAAACACTAACAATTACACCACTACAGCAGGTAAACACTAACCATTACACCACTACAGCAGATAAACACAAACCATTACACCACTACAGCAGATAAACACAAACAATTACACCACTACAACAGATAAACACTAACCATTACACCACTACCACTGCAGCAGATAAACACTAACCATTACACCACTACAGCAGATAAACACTAACCATTACACTGCTACAGCAGATAAACACTAACCAGTACACCACTATAGCAGGTAAACACTAACCAGCACACTAGTACAGCAGATAAACACTAACCAGTACACCACTACAGCATGTAAACACTAACCATTATACCACTACAGCAGATAAAGTACCTAAGACAGCAAGAGTAAAAGGCACTTACATTTCATGCTTTCTGTAACCACTTTAAATATTCATAGTCTGCCATCCATTTGTTAAACCACTTGTCCTGGAGACAGCAACTTGTACAATTTTCCAGCAACAGTTCACCGTTCTTCCAGTGGGATCCTCTAAGCAAGCTGATAGGAATAATCCTTCCATTGTGTCCTGAATCTACCACCAGACCCTCTTTCCAGCGGGCATTGCTAAGTATCATGGAGACATCCTAAAAAGCTACCCAAACCACCTAATCTGATTCATCTCAAAAGAAATGTGCAGTGGCTGTACTCAATAAGCCTCCCATATTGCTGACATATTCATGCTATCTTGCATAATGGGCTCATCTCCGCAGTAAAAAAACCCTTATTTCTGCCACCTATAGCCATAACCTCATTCCCTTTGAGTCACTACCCAAAGCATATGACCATAAGTGAGGTGGAAGATATAGATTGACCAGTAAACTGACAGCTGCATTTTATGACTCAGTTCTTGCTTCACCACCACAGCCCAGTACAACACCTGAAGTACTGCTAATGCTGCACCCATCTGTTGGTAACACCTGCAGTACTACTAATGCTACATCCATCTGCTACTAATACTTGCAACACTTCTAATGCTACACCCATCTGCAGTTAACACCTACACCACTGCTAATGTGCACCCACCTGTTGGTAACACCTGCAGCACTGCTAATGCTGCACCCATCTGCTGGTAACACCTGCAGTACTGCTAATAGGTTCATAGGTGTGTACTACGCTAATGACACTGGAGCCTTTACAAGCCTAGCCCATAGGATTACCCTGGCATCATGCCACCCAACCTTAGTTCCCAGTGCCTCTGTCGAGTAGAGCCACTGGAGTGATCCTTGGGGTGAATTTTCTATTTCCCATCCACTCATCAAGATTTCTCTTGAAGAAAGCCAGTGAGGTGCTCTGTTTGACATATATAGGAAGCCTAATCCATAGCATGGGCAGTCTCTGGGTTATGAACCTGTCCCTCCAGCACATTCTGTTGATTGTAGTAATGAGGTTGAGGTCTCTGAAGCGTGTGGTGCAGAGGGATTGGGGTTTCTTAAGATATAGCATTTCTAACAGAGCTGGGTCAGACATGGCTTTGTAAGTCAAGCAGAGATCGCCTCTAAGTAGGCAATATGAGACAGAGAATAGTTGGAGCTTTTTGAGTCTGTCCATATAGGACAAGTGTTTAAGGCCTAGGATCCTCTTTGTGAATTACTTTTGTGGCCTCTCCAGTTGTTGCAGGTGTCTAATGAGGTACATGCCAAATGGGACATTGTACTCAATGATTGGCCTAATGAGGGAATAGTAGAGAGAGACAATGACCTCTTTCTTCATGGATGCAAAACCCTTAGTAATGAAATGTGTCACATAGAAGGATTTTCTGACCACAATGGCAATGTGGTGGTCAAAAGAGAAGTTGCTGTAAACCTGTGTTCCCAGATGTGTTATAACACCTTCTGGGTTCAGTGGACTATCATCAATGTGATAATTCATGAGAATTGGGTTTTTCCCCAAAGGGGATGATGACACATTTTTTGGCATTGAGCTTAAGGCCATGGTTCTGATTCCAGTCACTGGTCTCAGTGAGGTCTTTCTGTAGGATGTCAACATCACTTGGGGAGTTAATAATGGCTCCCAACTTGCAATCATCTGCAAACTTTGTTAGCCAGAGTCCCTTTGTGTTGACCTGGACTTCTGAGAAGTAGATACCAAACAGGAGAGGACCCAGGACCAATCCCTGTGGGACTCCACTCGTGACTGGTCGGCACTCTGACTTGGAGTCATCTACTTTAACACTGTGGGTTCTATCTGTGAGCCAGTTTGCAACCCACCTAGTGATATAAGGGTTGATGCCTAGGTTAGTGAGTTTTTCTATTTACCTGAGTGGGGAATGGTATTAAAGGCCTTGGCCAGATCAAGGTAGGCTGTATGACCCACCTTGCCTTCATCCACAGTTCTGGTGACTGACTCAAAGAAGTCAACCAAGTTGAGCAGGCATGATCTATCCTTCACAAAACCAAACTGTGAGGGATCCAGAGTTTGGAGATTCCCTATATCCTTGTTTATTAGGTCCATGATGATGTGCTCCATAGCTTTGCATATCAGACTTGTCAGGCTAATGGGTTGATAGTCCCAAGGTCTGTAGTCACTTCTCCTTTGTGGAGAGGGATGACTGTAGCAGTGCGCCATTCGGTAGGGACAAAGCCTGAGGTGAGGCTGTGATTGAACAGAGCACACAGGTGAGGTGCCAGTTCACTCTGTAGTTTATGTAGAACACAGCCAGGGATCTTGTCAGGTCCCATAGAAGCTGTATTCTTAGCCTTGGACACTGCTGTTTTAACCTGTGCAGCAGTACTACTGGGTACCTGGCAATCTACCGGTATTATGACTGGTCCTTTGGGGGGAGAGAGGTGTAAAGTTGACACTGAATCTGTTGGCCAGTCTTATTCTTTCATCTGCTCCCATTAGGGGTCGCCACAGTAGATCATTTGTTTCCATTTCTTCCTGTCCTCTGCATCTTGCTCTGTCACACCAACCACCTGCATGTCCTCTCTCACCACATCCATAAACCTTATCTTAGGCCTTCCTCTTTTCCTGTTACCTGGCAGCTTCATCCTTAGCATCTTTTTCCCAATATACTCTGTATCCCCCCTCAGCACATGTCCAAACCAATGTAATCTTGCCTCTCTGGCTTTATCTCCAAACCTTCCAACCTGGGCTGACCCTATAATATACTTATTGGTAATCCTGTCCACCCTCATCACACCCAGTGCAAATCTTAACATCTTTAACTTTGCCATGTCCAGCTCTGACTTCTGCCTTTTTGTCAGTGCCACTGTCTCCAACTCATATAACATAGCTGGTCTCACTACCCTCTTGTAGAACTTCCCTTTCACTCTTACTGGTACTCGTTTGTCACAAATCACTCCTGACACTCTTCTCCACCCACTCCATCCTGCCAGTACTCTCTTCTTCACCTCTCTTCCACACTCACCATTACTCTGAACTGTTGATCCCAAGTATTTAAACTCATCCACCTTCACCACCTCTACTCCCTGCATCCTCACCATTCCTGAATCTGTCGGCCAGTATATTGGCAATATCTGTTGGCTCAGTATAGGAGGTACCATTGTGCAGTAGGTCAGAGCAAATCTGAATATTGCCATGGAGATTCTTTACATAACTATAGAAGGCCTTGTGGTTGTTTTTACTATCTGCTGCAATCTGTTTTCATAGCTAGCTTTAGAGGATTTGATGAGAGATCTCAACTTTTTGTTGAGGCTGATAAGGGAGTTTTTCCAGTCTTGGGACTTTACCTTATTCCGCATCAGTTTCCTCCTTCTGTTGTAGAGTTTGTTTATGGCTGGGGACCACCAGATTGGCTTCTTTTTTTTTTGGAGGGGAGCATCTTGGTTCTATTGGGTATGGTGAGATCCATGCATTCGAGTATGTGTTCGTACAGTGCATTGGTGTATGATTCGATGGTCATACAACTATTGTCTATTTTCATGGGTGCCATGAAGTTAGCCACCTCTGTTTTTAGGAGCCCAAAGTTAGCTTTGGAGAAGTTTTTCATGGTGGTTACCTTTGCAGGGGGTGGGGGGTGGGAAGGATGTGGATTTCCAAGGTGATTAATTTGTGGTCAGATCAACCAGGGAGGAGTTGACTACTGGTGTAGAGCAACGGTCACCCATGTTAGTAATGACCAGGTCAAGGATGTTGCTACCTCTAATCGGGATAAGAATGAGCTGGTCCAGGGCATTGGAATTAATGAATTCCAGGAAATGCTGGGCAAGTGTATTGGTACATGAGTAGTTTTCCCAGTTACTGGAGGGGTAGTTGAAGTCACCCAGTATGAGAGTGTTGGGTTGGACACTAATATTCTCCACGGTGCTTAGAAACTTGGAGTGTGAATCTTGGGACATGGTTGGGGACCTATAACAGGTTACAACCTGAATTGCTGTCTTACCCAGTGTTAGCTGCACCTGAAGTATCTCTGATGCGTTATGTTGGGCTACCAGTCTGGAGGTGTCCACATCCTTTATGAATATGGAAACACCACTGTCTTTGGAGCTTTGGTCCAAGTTCTGAGGCCCAAAGGTGTGGAATAAGTTATAGCCTGGTAGTGCAGGAGTGCTTTCGGCTGCCTTGAACCAGGTCTCTGTTACAGCACAAATGTTGATGTTCTCCATTTTAAGGAGTGCTCCGAGGGAGTGCATTATGAGATTTAGACTTCAGGTGTTGAGCAGCATGACCCTCAGATTGCATTTGCTGGTAACACCTGCAGTACTGCTAATGCTGCACGCATCCTTCAGATTGCATCTGCTGGTAACACCTGCAGTACTGCTAATGCTGCATGCATCTGCTGTAACACCTGCAGTACTGCTTTTGCTGCACTCATCTGCTGGTAACACCTGCAGTACTGCTTATGCTGCACCCATCTGTTGGTAACACCTGTAGTACTGCTAATGTTACACCCATCTGCTGGTAATGTCTGCATTACTGCTAAAGCTACACCCATCTTTTTGTAATACTTGCAGCACTTCTAATGCTGCACATATATTCTTCTAAAACCTGCAATAATGCCCATTCTATACCAACCTATTGTTAATACTTGCAGCACTTCTAATCCTGAACACATATGCTGGTAATATCTGCAGTACTGCTAATGCTGCACCCATCTGCTGGTAACACCTGCAGTACTGCTAATGCTGCACTACTGCTAATGCTGCACCCAGCTGATAGTAACACCTGCAGTACTGCTAATGCTGCACCCATCTTTTTGTAACATCTGCAGCGCTGCTAATGCTGTACCCCTCTCATAGTAATACTTGCAGCACTTCTAATACTGCACACATATTCTGCTACCACCTACAATACTACCAGTGCTACATCCACCTGTTATTAATACTTGCAATACTTTTAATGCTGAACACATATGCTGGTAACATTTGAGGTACTGCTAATGCTGCTCTCATCTGCTGGTAACACCTCAGTGCTGTTAATGACACACCCATCTGCCTGTAACACCTGCAATACTGCTAATGTTACACCCATCTGCTGGTAACACCTGCAGTACTGATAATGCTGCACCCATCTGCTGGTAACACCTGCAGTACTGCTAATGCTTCACCCATCTGCTGGTGACACCTGCAGTACTGCTAATGGTGCACACATCTGCTGGTAGCAAGTGTAGTACTGCTAATGCTGCACCCATCTCCTAGTAATATCTGCAGCACTTCTAATGCTGTACACATATTCTCTAATGCCTACAATACTACCAGTGCTACACCCACCTGCCATTAATACTTGCAACACTTCTAATGCTGAACACATATGCTGGTAACATCTGCAGTACTGCTAATGCTGCACCCATCTGCTTTTAACACATGCAGTACTGCTAATGCTGCACCAATCTGCTGGTAACATCTGCAGTGCTGCTAATGCTGCACCCATCTGCTGGTCAGTCTCATAATCCTCTCTACTTATGCTTGTGAACATCTGAGCTATCTGCTGCCCTTGCCAAACATTCAGAGGGCAAGTTGCTATTTCCCAGTGGAAAAATATGACCACTTATTTGTTTATGAGTTATTTTTCCTTTCTTATTTAGATTACTGCAAGTCTCTCATTTGCAGCACAATGGGTTACATTTAAAAAGTCAAACTTTCAGAATGTTCAATATTTGTTGTGTGAGACCTGAATGCTGAGCATGAGTAATATTGAATAAAAGGGCGTAGAGAGTTTGTCTGAGAGAGAGCCAAGTACACATGGGTTAGGTAAGGGAATAGTGTATCAGAGTTTTGGGGTGTGTGTATGAATCAGGGCTCAGAGTAGGGGTTAAGTTAGGCGATAATTGTGTTGTGCTTGTGTGTGTGTTTTGTATGTGTTCCATGTCCAAGATGTTGCATGTAGTGCTCGTGTTGAAGAAGGTTTTTCTAAGGTTGGGTGTAGGACTGAGGTTGCAGATAGGGGCATGACTAGGGTTAGGATAGTAGGCATTAGTAAGATTGAGCAAGGGGTCATGACCCTTACTGCAACCCTACACCTATCTTTAGAAAAACCCTTCCTGTAGCATTACCACTATTCCAGTGAAGTATGGCTCGAGTTAGTGCCAGGGTTAACAGATTGAAAGAGGACAGTTTGTGCCTCTTTTGATCTGTTATGTTTTGGTGTTTTAAATGTTCAATGTACTGCAATTAATGTTTTACACATTGATCTTTCAGTACTTTGATTATTTCAATGTATTTTATAATACGCACACACACACAAATATATATCTATATATATATATGTGTGTGTGTGTGTGTGTGTGTGTGTGTGTGTGTGTGTGTGTGTGTGTGTGTGTGTGTGTGTGTGTGTATAATGAGCCTGCCCTCCCCATATTGCTGCTGCTACAAATTACTGCTTGGCCCTACCATAACTGACATTCTGGTCTTCCAGATGATCTTTTCACTCTTAGCGTACCAGAGTTTAGACCAGTCTTACAAAGAAAGAAGAATATTCATAATGCAGACTGACTTTTTCACAGGATAAAAATGTTGGTGTTTTGTCATGTGTTCCCCTTTGTTATAATTTAGGGGCATTAAGTTGCTAGTCACAGCCTCTTCCATATTCCCTCAATTGTTTCAGTAACAAATCACATGAATTTACTTTATACTAAATTTATTCCTGCTGTTACCTAAATTTAAACTAGGTTAAAGCCCTCTACTGCAGCAATGCAGAAACTGTATCTCAGATTCTCCTTGTGTACTTGTGATAACAAACTAATACAGTTATTAGCATGTACTTGTTTGTGTTTTTCGGCTTTTCCCAGTTAGGGGTCGCCACAAAGGAAATCCGGTCCGCAAATGATTGGCAGTAGAGTTTTATGTGCTGGCTTGCCAGGTCTAATGCACAACCTTCAATGAAGGAATGCCCGTTCACGCATGTCGCCACACAGAAGACGCTCTAACTGAGAATTGAACGGGCAACGTCTAACTGCGAGGCGACAATGCTACCGCAGCACCACCACCGCAGTGTCCTATATAAACACCTCTAAACATGGAATAATAAAACAGACCCCTGTCCACACACACACACACACACACACACACACACACCCTTCTTCTTCAAAGAATTATTTCAGACGCACAGTTGCAGATGCAAGCAAATGTTATTCATCGCTGGTTCTGTGTCTCATAAAATGCCTTGCATTGAGTACTAAAACAACTAATCACTGTGGTGGCTAATTTACAGCACATCAGGCATGTAATGGGTTAATATGTCAACACTGGCAGATACTTTGTCTTATCTTCTGACAAGTGATCCCATACCCAGTATCCTATACATAGTCATTTAGAATGCAGTAGACAGTTAGATGGTACTTTTCTACTTTTTAACAGCTTCATTTGTCAATTGTTCTAAAATCCCCCAAGGCTGATTTATTTCAGAAAGCTTTTTATCCATCTGACTCATTTGAATGCACTATTACACTGACATTTTAAGTTACAAATCATTTGCTAATTTTAGTATTACTTTCCAAAAATATCAGGATTTTTACATCACATGAATGATTATTGTTATACCAAACATTCTCTTCTCCATTAGAAAGTATGCTAATTTATCTTTTTCTCTGCCTGCTATAATTTCATTGTTTTTTGCTTTATTTTGCTATTTTTGAACCTCATTACTGTATAATTTTACTTTATATAGCCTGGGGTTAGGCTCAGACTTGATAATACATTTTGACTTGATGCTTCCATTATTAATAATACATCTTTGAACACTACTGCTGCAGATGTGGGAAAAGAAAACAGGACTAACCTGTTTACTGATGGCTCAAAAGATATTTGCAAGCATAAAGGATGAGAAAAGAGTTTAAGAGTCTAACAAGCAAGCTGGAAAGGCTGAACAAGTAGGAAGAAAGGTAGTATTTGAGGTTCATTGCAGGAAAAGTGACAGCTGAGATTCTTTGTACACAAATATAAAGTACTGTTCATAAATCAGAACAATCACAGTGTTAAGTATTAGCTAGGATGAGTAGATCTGATCACGAAAGAGCAGGAAGAGGATCTTGGGAAGTATTAAATATGCCTGGATGTCAACAGTGAGGACAGAGTGAGAGGGCAATGATAGCAAAAAATAGAATGCTGGGATGTATTACAGAGAAAGAGATTCCAGAATCAAAGAGGTAATGCCCCAACTCTGCAAAGCCTTAGTCAAACCACACCCAGAGGACTGTGTTCAGGTTTTAAAGTCCATATAAGGAAAAGTACATCAGGCTGCTGGAGTGAGTACAAAGAAAAGCTCCCAGAAATATCCATGGGTTGGAGGGGAAGGAATATGACCAGAGGCTAGAGGGACTACAGTTCTTGTCAGTGACCAGAAGAGATAGGGGAACATGATACTGGTGCACACAATCACACTGGGGGATGTGAACTGATCTTTGCAAACAGGTAGGACAGAACAGAAATAGGAAGTACAGATAGCAGACTGTAGGAGCTAACAACTTCCTGGATCTCCAGAAGTATTTTTTTCACAGAGTGGGTTATAGACAAATTAAATGGACTACTAGAATGGATGGTGGAGAGAGACTCTACAAAGGCATTTTAGAGGGAATGGGATGGTAGGAGAAAAGGTAAGGGGAAGATACAAATGGAAAGGTAGTAGACTGTTAAATGCACTTAAAAGAGGTAGACAAGAAAGATTTAGTCTATTTCTGTCATCAAGTAAATATAAAGGTTGATGCACAACAAAGAAAATGGAATTTCCCTTCCCATGATCACATACATGCTAACTATAAGAGTAGCTGATGTGGGGTAAAGGGACGGGGTAGGGGATCAGCAGATGCAAGTGCATTACATTGCCAGCTTTGAATCTGCTGTCAGAACTGCAGAGGTTTAGTGCTCTGTGTGAGGCATAAACTGTAGCAGCTGCATAACGAGGAGTGCCAGCTGGGCTAAGGGATGTTTATTTAATGCAAAAACAATGCTGATAGCATTACAATTTTGGGGTTTATCACTTTAATTGATATTATGCCAAAGTACTACTAGCTAGTTATCTTAACCTGAGTATTAGACCAGGCCCAACATAATCTTTATTTGTTGAGTGCAGTTAGAATATTTGCATGTGAGAAGATCCTGTGAGAACCTGTCATGTCTTCTCACCCTCAGACAGAACATGCTTCACTTAAAGTGAGTGGGGAACCAGATCAGAAGACAGCAGTGGGCACCACAATAGCTAGCTACAGTTCTGATGTGAACTAATAGTTCATTTGCACATATTTGAACATCAGCCAATTGTAATACCCTCAAGATCATTATCCTTCTTTGTTTGCAATGGTGATAAATGAAATGAAATAATGAAACTGAAAGGAAGGTTTAGTGCTGCTTAATGAATGTAAAAAATATGTATAAGCCACTGTGAAGTTTGTATCAGAACCACTACAGACTGCAGAACGTTTGCAGAAACATTTAATTCCTGAAAAATTTGTAACTGCAGAACTGTTTTGACTTCCTAAGTCACATTAATCATCAAGTAAAAGTATTTCTGAATATAAATATATATATATATATATATATATATATATATATATATATATATATATATGGGGCACTGTAAATTCTTACTGGGAATAGCGCCCCCCAACCTCTTGGACATGGGCAGTCATTACTAAATGCAATCTTGGATATTAACTAACATTTCTATGACATTACATTGGGATGAAATGGTTAAGCTTGAAATGACCTTTGGGTCAATAGCCTAGTAGTTTCCTTTGATCCTAAGAACTAAAAATATAAATAAATAATTGTCACTTTGCACTGTGCCTGTCCTGTGAATATGATGCAGAACTGCACAGGTTAGAAGAACATTGTCAGCTTGTAATGAGACAGTCACGTATATCTGTAGCATGTACTTAAAAATATACAGAAAAGGCTACATTCTAAAAAAGATTTGAGGCTAGACAGGGCACTAAGTATTAAGTTTCAATCGAAGCAGTAGCAACGGATGCATGTGAGGTACATTGGGCTGTTAAACAGGTTACTGTTAGGCCCACAAACATCCAAACAGATTTTCACTGTGACAAAACATCATTAATTTATGCAAAACATAACAACATGTCAGTGGTTATTGGTTTAAGCAAAATAAATGTGGAAAATACCTCCCTATTGAAATGTCAGGACTCATACTGTTGAGTTCTGACAAGCTGGAAAAAAAAACAGAAAATGCAGGACTAGAGCAAATATTGAATATCCCCTGCACCCTGATATGGGGAGAGCAACCCCCCACACACACACAAACACACACACACACAGACACACACTCCAAAACTATATACTCTGAGATTGCCATACCTCAGAAAAAAGGGAATATTCCTACAAATGGTCATCTCAGACTTAGCATATGTTAATCTGGATTTTTGACCATTTGGTCTCTACATAGTGTGACTAGGGATTCTACATCCAAATATTTCAAATGGCTGCTGAGAAAATACTATAACAGGGACATGTTGAATTAATGTGAAAATGAAAAGCTACTAACCAGAATGCAAGCTGGAGACACAGACTGCAGGAAGACAATTGTAAAGCTGCTAGTATGCATAAAGTATTCTGTATTGACATTGATACTGAACCAGTGAATCTGGAAAAGCTGTTAAGGTGAAATAACAGGATTCATCATCAGAAATAAAAGGCAACCAAGTTTTTTGACCATTTATACCTTGCCAGTACTCTGTCTTAGAGCATACCTCCTTTTTCGAGGAGATCTAGGCCACTCAAGTCCGGAGTGAATTTGTGAATCTCCATCCAGTTATCCAGGTCCCATTTAAAGGAAGATAATGTACCACACTGACCGATTTGCAGTATGAGTCTATTCCAGGGGTGGGGAAGGCATTGCATAATTAACCTATCTCCCCATCATGTTTTATTAGATCTCGGGTAATGTTTTTTATTAGACTATTTGATTTGTGGAGACACAAGAGATCTGAAATCACTGGGTCCCTACAGGTATGGAAGGCAAGGTATAGATCTCCCCTCAGAAGTCTATTAGATACTGAACAGAGGGACAGGACTTCCGGTCTTTTCTGGTAACATAGGCCTTTTTAAGGTAGTGATGTTAGTTACAAATATATGGGATCTTCCTAATTGTTTTATATATCTAGGGAGGTACCTCCCAAAGTGGGTATTGTATTAAATAATTGGCCTAGTCAATGGTGAATATAAGTCAACAATGACCTCTTTAGATCTGGATGATATTCCTTTGGCAATTAGCAGTGAAGAGTGAAAGGATTTCTGACTGTTGCTATTACAAGATGATTAAAGGAGAGTTAATTATCATCCCAAAGTCCTTAACAACATTTGTATTTTGTTGAGGGGTGTTGTGTATGTTGCTTGCTAGAGGAAGGGTTGTTTACCAAATGTGACAATTCTGCACTTTTTAGCATTTAAGTTGAACCTATTTTTAGTAAACAAAGATATTTACAAGTGTACGATCTTGCTGAAGGGCTTTGTCTTCGGAGGCAGCCTTGACTGTGACTTCCACTTTACAGTCATCTGCAGTCTTGGTTAGTCAGAGGTCTTGATTCATGGTTTGGTGATCAGAAATGTAAATGTTGAACAAAGGAGGTCCCAGAACTGAGCTCTACAGGACACTTTGGGATGCATTCATATTCTGTGATGGGGCATCTGCTACCCATATCATGTGGAAACTTTTATCCAATTTACTGTCTGTCTTACTACATAGGGATGGATTTGCAATACATTAAGCTTACTAACTATGCTAGCATAGGGATGGTGTCAAATGTCAGGGCCAGGTCAAGGTACACTGTGTGGATGTCATGACCACTGTCAACAGCCTGTGCTACCCTTTCAGAGTTAACCAGATTTATTAGACAGGATCTACCATTGACAATGCCATACTGCTGTGGGTCTAGCCTGATGAAATTTTTAATATTGTAGTTTATCAAGTCAGTAATAATATGCTCCATGGCTTGCAAATAAGACTTGTTAGGCTGATGAGCCTATAATTCCTGGGGTAAGTGGTGGGGCCATCCATATGAAGTGATGTCACTATTGCTGTGCACTAAACCTCAAGGAGAAAGCCAAAGACTAAACTCAGGTTAAATAGCTTATGGAGTGTCCCTGCCAGGGCTTCTTTAATACTACTTACAGCTGTTATATTGTCAGGTACTATGGGAGGGAGTACTTTTACTCTTAGAGAGCACCTTAGGTACATATTCTTTAGTAATGTGGGGGTCTGAGTGGTTTAGGGATAAATGGGCTTTGGATAGTCATCTCTGGGGTAAAATTCATGCTGAATTTGTTTGCTACTATATTGATAATGTCTGCTTAATCAGAGTAAGTGGTGCCATCCTGATTAAGTTCTTAGCAATGTTGGGTGATATTTCTTAATTTCCTAACATAGCTAAAGGATTTGTAATTGTCCTTAGCTTCAGATACTAACCAAAGTTAATGAACTGCTTTAATAGACCCAATAGTATTTTTTGGTCAAGTTTGTGATATCCTTATTATGAGGGTCTTTTGATCTGCTGTATACTTTAAGGAGTTTTTTTCTGTTATTTTAGAGCTTATTTATGTCTGTGAACCACAAGAGTAGTTTGCTGCTAAATGTCCATTATATTCAGAGTTGTTTGGGACTGACTTCTACACATTTATGTAAGTGGGCATAGAATTCATCTGTGTAGCTACCTGCTGTAATTATGTCTGAGGTAATGCTACCATATGTGAATTTTGAAACTTTATTTTAGAATTTAATGAGATTACTATGTCTGAAATCCTTGAATTCTAAGACACTGGTTGCAGTAGGTTTATGGATCTGGATGGTGATGCTAACTAGTTTATTATCCAATGTAACTGCAGAAGGAGGTGCCAGATGCATAGTACACAAAGAAGTCATATTCATAAACAGCAAGTCAAGAATATTATATCCTGTACTGTGTTTAGTAATAATCTAATCCATGTAGTTTTTGGTTTATTAAATCTAAGAACTTTTGGGCTTATCCTACAATCGAGATATAGGTACTCCAGTTTACTAAGGGATAGTTAAAGTCTCCCAAATTATTGGATTTCTAATGGGTTTCTTGTTTATAGGGAGTTCATCAAGTACATTTAGGAACATTACATGTTTTTTAATGGACATAGAGGGTGTCCTGTAACAGGCTATAAACTGATAGCTGGTCTTGTTTATCATGATTTGGAGCTCAATGAGCTCTGTGTGTGGGTCTCTGGGAATCTGTCTGGAGGCGATATGATCCTTAGCAAAAATGGAGATGGCACCACCATTGCCATTCTGTCTGGAGATGGCACCACCATTGCCATTCTGTCTGGAGATGGCACCACCATTGCCATTCTGTCTGAAGGTATGGTATGCATAAAACTCCAGGTATGGGGCGAGTGCTTTCTGAACATTTAACTCAGGTTTCAGTAAATATACAGATACGGATATGTTCCAAATATAGGAGAACCTCAAGGTTGAACATTTTGTTATTGATACATCTGACATTGAGCAGAGCCACCTTAATGAGCTCCTGCTTTGGATTTGATATATTAGTAATGTTAGGATGTCCATTAGCTGGACTCTGCCTAAAAAGGTACTATGTGGGCAGCAAAAGCTTTAGACTGTATGCTGAAGCCTCGAAATGAAAGATACAAAGCAAATAGGATTGTCAAGAATTTCAGCCCATGTTGACACATACTACATCTTCCTGTTATGACACCAACTATTATGTCAATTGTTCAAATCAGTTATCTTTTCTTTGTAGCTAGGTATTATCCTTGGAGATGGAAAGATTCCACTCAGGACCAGATTCTTGCTTGCATTTGTGATATGAATGGAGAGTTCTGGCATATCTCTCTGCATATCACTCAGGAATTTGCATCCCAAGTTGTTCACCTCCAAGTGGACCACCACCATGTTGTAGCCATATTTGTGAATTAAAAGGGTCTTAAGGGCCCTTGAGATACTAGAGATCCTATCACCTAAAGTCAATTCACCATTAACCTGTATTTATCCAAACTAATTAGAGGGGAATAAGTGGGCTAGATTTGTAATAATTCAACTTTTGGTGACTTTTTTTTGAAAGTGTGCCTGAAGGTGCTGTGCTGCTGGATTTTTGCTAAGACCTAGAATTCTTGTCTCTAAGAGGTCTTGGAAAAGGTTTTTAACAGCCTCAATGTAAGACATTTTAGTGTTGGTTTGTGTAGTGCAGCAGTTGTGTATGTTGCTCACAGTCTATATTTATGTTTCTTTTTTTTGTGAGAGTGAGGCCTTCATATTTGTTAAATATTTGCATCTCTCACAAACAGAGTTTCTTTTGTCAAGTAAGTGTTCACTATCTCTGAGCACAGGGCAGTTACTACACTCCCTGAGGGTACCAACTGCTACAAGGCTGATAACAGAAAGGAAACAAGCAGACTGATCTTCCGTATTGGTAACATACCTCTCAACTGTACAGATTTTCACAGAATGTCCTGATTTTTGGCTCATATTTTTGTCCTATTCCTCATAAAATGTGTGGTTTTCTACCAAATCACGGGGATGATCTGAGGACTGAAGTCACTAAATAATGACATACATTTCAGTTTCAGACTTCAGATCCTTCAGAAAATATATGTTAAAACAAACCCGTTACTCTAGCAACTTTCTAAGTTTATAAGAACACTATTTAGAATATGTCCCTATTTTTGGGCCTTTGTCCACCCATTTTGTTGGGCTTTGTCCAGATTTCTTGCACTTAGAGGTTGAGAGGTATGATATTGGACAGTGTACTAAACAGACAGGAAGATATAAAGGAGATGGTAACTTGGGCGTTAGCAGTCTAAGGAGAGGAATTTCCAGTTTGATCTTCTAGTCCTCACTAGTATGAGCTGAGCAAATGAGATGAGACTGGAAGGAGCTTCCAAAGACAATTTGTAGTAAGGGCAGGTAGACCCAAGAGCAACACTGGTTAATGTCAGCATCCTGTATTCAAGATCTATGGAAAACAATGGGAAGGTAAAAAGCTGGTAGAATACTTTAACAGCTAAAATTAACTGTCATTGCAATACAATCGCTTTATACTTCATTACAACAACCAATGAAGGATAACACAGAAGGGGTTTATGGTCACATTAACATAAGAGGCAGACAGCAGGAGAGATATTAGTTTTAAGAACATAACAAGAATAAAGAAGAAGGGTGAAGATTTTTTTCAGCCACTTTGCTCTCTTGTGGAATAGTCTGTGACTGACATAAACAGAAGTGGAAGGCCTAACTAAAAAAAGGTCTTGGGCCTCAGACAACCATAGCAATTAACTACAGCCCTTCCCTCATCTGGAAGCAACCAGAACCTATGCTACAAACCCTGGTTTTCAATTTCTCTCATAAAAAACACAGCCAGGATTTAATTCCAAAAGTTAGACCACTTAAAAGGGAAAAACACTGCAGCTACTTATTAGAATTTTTAAATAAATGCTTAAAATGATCAAATCCTGTATCCAGATGTTGCAGGGTCAGCAACAACAAAATACTGATTTAAAACACCTAAAATGGCTGAAGACTATTAAATTAAGACTGAAAACCATAAAAAAATCACCTTAAACAGTTACATACTGGGCCGGATTCACGAAGGCTTGCACGGAGTCAAAGAGTAGAGTAAGACTCCATGCAGCCAACATCTCCACCGATCCAGGAAGAACTGGTAGGGGCGTGTAACAGAGCTCCTTAAACTAGTCCTACACGGGCAGGGCTTGGATATGCAAATTACCTCAATTGCAGGCAAAAGCTATGCAAATGAGGTAAATTTGCAATCCAGGAAACCCGAACCTGTCCGAGTAGGAGTAGTGTTACTTGCAGAAACGTACTCAGTTGATAACTGAGTACGGTTCTGCAAATAGCAAAATTGAGCCATGTCAGCTGGAAATAAAGCATGAATATACAGGAGGAAGCATGCCAATGGCCAAAAATATGGCCATTGTCAACGGGAAGGGATGCAAATTAAAAATAAAATAACTTTTTTTTTTTATCCCAATCTCCAGGGCTTAACCGTATCGCAGCGCCGCACAAACATGCTGCGCCCTAAAAGCAGAATATTAATAATTAAGATCCACAAATGTGGATGTTATAGCTAAAAAGAAGTTACAATGCAAGGGAATGGCAGGCTGAAGACAACATGGCCACCGAGTAGAGGTTGCTAAGGGGGGAAGCTCAGTCTAAGAGATGTAACTAAGCATTAGTAGGCAATCCTATGCAAATGAGAGTTAGGATAGTGAATAGCAAGTTTACATAGCAAATGAGCACAGTCAGTGGAGTGTAGGAGTAGGATAAGGGGTGTAACAGAGTAGAAGATAGGTGACATCATGAGGGGGTATGTATAAAAGGAGTGAAGCAAGCTCATTGGAGCAGAGTGTCATGTGTCAGCTTACATTCACATAATAGTGAAAGAGGTGTGTCAACAGGTAGGCCAGGTAAAGTCAAGAAATTGAAGGTGTATGCAGTGGATAACACCAAAGTTTCTTGCAGAGCATGCATGCATGCGTGTGCGCACCAGTAAACCCGAGTAAGACAGTGTGCGTGCGTGTTAGCGTGTGTGTGCATGTGTAGGCTTGAGTAAGCATATGTAAGGCTGCGTAAACAGTTGTAAGCGCGTTTGCACTGGTGCACGCATGTTTTAACAAGAATAAGCAAGGTTTAGTCCATGTAAGCATGTGTGCACGTGTGTTGGCTGCTGTGCACGTGCTTGCGCTTGTGTGCGCGGCACCCCCCCCCCCCCCGAGGAAACAGAAAGGAAAAAGGAAGCACACCAAATAGTGGAAAGTTACCAGGGAGTACTAGCAGAGCTAGCAGGTGAAAACAATCAGAACAGGCAATTACCCAGGCAGAACACAAGCCCAGCTCAGCCCAGCACTTAAAACTCTGCAAACAACAGTCCATTATGTTTCTCTTAAGAGACACTGCAATACTGCAGTAAGCTAATAGAAGTGAAAACTGAAAAAGCTTCACTGAGACAAAAAATGTTAGGGGCTGCCATTGCTGTTATAAGGTGACATATGCAACATGCTGAGGGTGGTGATAATGCAAATGCTGCTGGACAACCCACAGTGAGGAGACGGAGAAGATTGTACAGGCCCAGGGTTACCTACCAGGGGTTACATGAGCTGGAGATAGTGGAGCGCTATAGAGTGGACAGAGACCTCTTGCAGCAAATTGTTGAGCTGTGCAGGCCACGTCTCACACACAGAACCAACAGAGGAGAACCCATTCCAGTGGAAACTAAGGTATGTGTTGGCCTAAGAATATTAGCAACAGGTACCTTCCAGAGACCAACTGGTGATATGATGGGGATATCACAGGCATCAGCATCCAGGGTACTGCACCAGTTCCTGGATGCCATGTCAGCACATGTCGGTGATCATGTATATTTCCCCAATTCCTGTGAGGAATTGGCCAGCAATATGCATCTCTTCCAGCAAATAGCAGAATACCCTGAGGTAGTAGGTGCAATAGACTGCACGCTCATATGCATCAAAGCACCAGCCGGTGAGCGGGGTAGGGTCTACTTCAACCGCAAGGGCTTCCCCTCCATCAACTGCCAGGTCATGTGTGATGCCCAGGGCATAATACTGAATGTGTGTGCTGGCTGCCCTGGAAGCTACCATGATTCCCATATCTGGCATCTGATGCAGCTGTACCAGACATTTGCCAATGGGGACATCCCACATGGTCACCTAGTGGGGGATGCTGGCTATGCACTTGAGCCGTGGCTGATGACACCCATCAGAAACACACACACACCTGAACAGGAATGCCATAATGAGGCACACGCACAAACACAAAATGTAATCGAGCGTGTGTTTGGGCTGCTCAAGTCATGGTTACGGTGCCTGCACACATCTGGTGTAGCCTTGCAGTACTCATCAACTACATGTACCCAAATTGTCATGGTACGTGCTATGCTACATAATATGATCCTGCAAAAACAGCTGCAGTAGGACCAGCATAGGCCTGGGCCAAACAGCCCCGCACCATTTCCAAGGCCATCACAGGCAGAGCATGACTCAGAGGAGGAGCAACCTGAGCCTGCCCCAGTAGGCAGAAGGAGGTGTGCCCAGTATGCTTTGTCCTTGGCAAAGAGGCAATGCATAGCACATACACTGGCTCAGTAGGAACTCTGGAAATTATACCTCTCTCTGACCCGCACATATAGTAAAAGGGATGCCTACGTTGACACTACCTGCTTTCAAACATGTATAGGGAGTGTAGTATGTGCATCCAACATAGGCAGCCCTGCATCAACACCTCTAGTATCATAACATAGTTAGGTAGGGATTTGAGTCCTGCAAACGCCAAGTGTGTGTGTATGTGTGGGGTTTCCTTTGAGAGGAGTAGCCTTTTTGGAGACTGGGAAAATACATTAAAAGAGGTACATCCCTCTTTGGAAAGTCCGATGATGTCAGCATCCTACAAATATTCAAGGAGAACATAAACCACCCAGTAATACATATCGCGTGCCATATTAATGCATATCTCTCTAGTGTCATAACATAGTTAGGTAGGGATTTGAGTCCTGCAAACACCAAATGTGTGCATGTGTGTGATTTTCTTTGAGAGGAGTAGCCTTTTTGGAGACTGGGAATACACATTAAAGGAGGTACATCCCTCTTTGGAAAGTCCGCTGATGTCAGCATCCTACAAATATTCAAGGGGAACGTAAACCACCAAGTAATGCATATAGCACGCCATTTTAATTCGTATCTCTCTAGTATCATAACATAGTTAAGTAGGGGATTGAGTCCTGCAAACACCACATCTGTATGTGTGTGATTCCTTTGAAATGAGTAGCCTTTTTGGAGACTGGGAAAACACATTAAAAGAGGTACATCCCTCTTTGGAAAGTCCGATGATGTCAGCATCCTACAAATATTCAAGGAGAACATTAACCACCCAATAATACATATAGCGCGCCATGTTAATGCATATTTCTCTAATATCATAACATCGTTAGGTAGGGATTTAAGACATGCAAATGCCAAGTGTGTATGTGTGTGGTTTCCTTTGAGAGGAGTAGCCTTTTTGGAGACTGGGAAAACACATTAAAAGAGGTACATCCCTCTTTGGAAAGTCCGATGATGTCAGCATCCTACAAATATTCAAGGAGAACATAAACCACCCAGTAATGCATATAACGCGCCATGTTAATGCGTGTCTCTGTAGTATTATAACATAGTTAGGTAGGGCTTTGAGTCCTGCAAACGCCAAGTATGTGTGTGGTTTCCTTTGAGAAGAGTAGCCTTTTTGGAGACTGGGAAAACACATTAAAAGTGGTACATCCCTCTTTGGAAAGTCCGATGATGTCAGCATCCTACAAATATTCAAGGAGAACATCAACCACCTCGTAATGCGTACAGCGTGCTGTGTTAATGTGTATCTTTCTAGTATCATAATATAGTTAGGTAGAAGTTTGAATCCTGCAAACGGTAAGTGTGTGTGTGAGGTGGGGGGGGGGCTGTGTGTGGTTCCCTCCTTTGGGAGAAGTAGCCTTTTTGGAGACTGGGAAAACACATTAAAATAGGTACATCCCACTTTGGAAAGTCCGATGATCTCAGCATCCTACAAATATTCTAGGAGAACATAAACCACCCAGTAAAGCATATAGTGCGCCATGTTAATGCATATTTCTCTAGTATTATAACATAATTAAGTAGGGGTTTGAGTTTTGCGAACACCAAGTGTATGTGTGTGGTTTCCTTTGAGAAGAGGAACCTTTTTGGAGACTGGGAAAACACATTAAAAGAGGTACATCCCTCTTTGGAAAGTCCAATGATGTCAGCATCCTACAAATATTTAAGGAGAACATACACCACCTAGTAATGCATATAGCGTGACATGTTAAGGCGTATCTCTCTAATATCATGACATAGTTAAGTAGGGGTTTGAGTCCTGTAAACAGTATGTGTGTGGTTTCTTTTGAGAAGAGTAGCATTTTTGGAGACTGGGAAAACACATTAAAAGAGGTACATCCCTCTTTGAAAAGTCCGATGATGTCAGCATCCTGCAAATATTCAAGGAGAACATAAACCACCTAATAATACATATCGTGCACCATGTTAATGTGTGTCTTTATAATATTATAACATAATTAGGTAGGGGGTTGAGTCCTGCAAACGCTAAGTATGTGTGTGATTTCCTTTGAAACAAGTAACCTTTTTGGAGACTTGGAAAACACATTAAAAGAGGTACATCCCTCTTTGGAAAGTCCGATGATGTCAGCATCCTACAAATATTCAAGGAGAACATAAACTACCCAATAATGCATATAGTGCGCCATGTTAATGCGTATTTTTTTTAGTATCATAACATATTTAGATACGGGTTTGAGTCCTGCAAATGCCAAGTGTGGTGGGGGGGGGTGTGTGGTTTCCTTTGAGAGGAGTAGCCTTTTTGGAGACTGGGAAAACGCATTAAAAGAGATGCATCCCTCTTTGGAAAGTCTGATGATATCAGCATCCTACAAATATTCAACGAGAACATAAACCACCCTGTAATGCATTTAGTGCACCATGTTAATGCATATTTTTCTAGTATCATATCATAGTTAGGTAGGGGTATGAGTCCTACAAACGCCAAGTGTATGTGTGTGGTTTCCATTGCGAGAAGTAGCCTTTTTGGAGACTGGGAAAACACATTAAAAGAGGTACATCCCTCTTTGGAAAGTCCGATGATGTCAGCATCCTACAAATATTCAAGGAGAACATAAACCACCCAGTAATGCATATAGTGCGCCATGTTAATGCGTATCTCTTTAGTATCATAACCTAATTATGTAGGGGTTAGAGTCTTGCAATAACCAAGTGTGTGTGTGTGGTTTCCTTTGAAAGAGGTAGCCTTTCTGGAGACTGGGAAAACACATTAAAAGAGGTACATCCCTCTTTGGAAAGTCTGATGATGTCAGCATCCTACAAATATTCAAGGAGAACATAACACCCCCCCTTCCCCACTAGTGCATATAGCATGCCGTGTTAATGTGTATTCTTCTAGTATCATAACATAGTTAGATAGTGGTTTGAGTCTTGCAAACGCCAAGTATGTGGGTGGTTTCCTTTGAGAGGTAACCTTTTTGGAGACTGGGACAACACATTAAAAGAGGTACATCCCTCTTTGGAAAGTCCGATGATGTCAGCATCCTACAAATATTCAAGGAGAACATAAACCTCCCAGTAATGCATATAGAGTGCCATGTTAATGTGTATCTCTTTAGTATCATAACATAGGTAGGGGTTTGAGTCTTGCAAATGCCAAGTGGGGGGTGTGTGGGGTTTTCTTTGAGAGGATTAGCCTTTTTGGAGACTGGGAAAACACATTAAAAGTGGTACATCCCTCTTTGGAAAGTCCGATGATGTCAGCATCCTACAAATATTCATGGAGAACATGTACCACCCAGTAATGCATGTAGCGTGCCCTATTAATGTGTATTTCTCTAATATCATAGCATTTTTAGGTAGGGATTTGAGTCCTGCAATCGCCAAGTGTGTGTGTTTGTGGTGGTGGGGGATGTGTGTGGTTTCCTTTGAGAAGAGTAGCCTTTTTGGAGACTGGGAAAACACATTAAAAGAGTTACATCCCTCTTTGGAAAGTCCGATGATGTCAGCATCCTACAAATATTCAAGGAGAACATAAACCACCCCGTAATGCATATAGCGTGCCATGTTAATGTGTATCTCTCTAGTATCATAACATAGTTAGGTAGGGGTTTAGTCCTGCAAACGCCAAATATGTGTGTGGTTTCCTTTGAAAAGAGTAGCCTTTTTGGAGACTGGGAAAACAAAAGAGATACATCCCTCTTTGGAAAGTCCGATGATGTCAGCACCCTACAAATATTCAAGGAGAACATCAACCACCCAGTAAAGCATGTAGCGTGCCAAGCTAATGCGTATTTCTCTAGTATCATAACATAGTTAGGTAGGGGTTTGAATCCTGCAAATGCTATGTGTGTGGTTTCCTTTGAAAGGAGTAGCCTTTTTGGATAATGGGAAAACACATTAAAAGAGGTACTTCCCTCTTTGGAAAGTCAGATGATGTCAGCATCCTACAAATATTCAAGGAGAACATAAACCACCCAGTAATGCATATAGTGCGCCATGTTAATGCGTCTCTCCCTAGTATCATAGCATATTTAGGTAGGGGTTTGAGTTCTGCAAACACTGTGTGTGTGTGGGGGGGATGTGTATGTGTGTGGTTTTCTTTGAGAGGAGTAGCCTTTTTGGAGACTGGAAAAACACATTAAAAGAGGTACAGCCCTCTTTGGAAAGTCTGATGATGTCAGCATCCTACAAATATTCAAGGAGAACATAAACCACCCAGTAATGCATAAAGCGTGCCATGTTAATGCGTATCTCTCTAGTATCATAACCTAGTTAGGTAGGGATTTGAGTCCTGCAAACACCAAGTGTGTATGTGTGTGCCTTTCTTTGAGAGGAGTAGCCTTTTTGGAGACTGGGAAAACACATTAAAAGTGGTACATCCTTCTTTGGAAAGTCCGATGATGTCAGCATCCTACAAATATTCAAGGAGAACATAAACCACCCATTAATGCATATAGCGCGCCATGTTAATTTGTATCTCTCTACATAGGTAGGGGTTTGAGTCCTGCAAACGCCAAGTGTGTGTGTGCCACAGGTAGTCAATGCAGTGTGGGTTTTGCATTTACTACGGTATGATAAATGTTTCAAACAGTATGTGCATTGCACACATCGGGTATCTGCGTGTCAAATAAATATGTGTACATGTGATCTCAATCAGTACATAGGTGTGAAGCCTGCATACGATATGAATACATTTGTAACCTTCGACAGATTGTGCCGCTGCTTCACAAATCATAGGTCACATATGTATGTCTGTGTCAAGCCCGGCCAATGTAGTGATCCGTGGCCAAGGACATCTCTGCCACACACACCCATGACAGGTACTATGGAGTACTGTGAGTGAGGGTAATTGCCCAGGTATATGTCAGACATGTTCATGCACAACAACGACTGGAAATAATGGACAGTCATTATAGGTGTACACCAGCCCTGTGGATATGCATGCAGGCCCCTAATGTATTATGTGAAACACAGAGGGACCCCACAATACCTGTGGATACCAAGGGACAGATAACATAACACGTGTCTGTCTGTACACATTGGTACCCAACATACATGTTGAGGGCTACCACCTATGTGGACTGTCGGGATAGTATGTATAGTAAATGTGGATGAATATGCCATAGGTGGCTTACTGCCATACAGCATGTATTGGACAACAGGTATGTGCCTGTATGATACCCTTGTGTAGGATATGCGTTCCATCCAGGGAATGCAGTGTAGGCCAATGCATGCATTTCCAGATGTTGATGGACATATCCCTAGTGTATTTGCATGTACCTAAAAGGGCTATATGCCACACAGGTGTGGTCCCAGGAACGTGTGGCGGTCAATACCACTGGTTACTGTAGTTGTATAGTACTGGGAGGATCCAACTGTCACTGAGTTCCCTACAACTGTGAGTCATTTATCAGGACATCATCTAATGATTGGTTATAGTCATGCTGTTGAGATGGTGTATACTACCAGACTGCAGATCATTGACAGATATCAACAGTATCCCCCACAGCATAGTGCCAACCCCTGTCATACACACATGTGTACCCATGTTACTACATATCTGTAGTAGAATGCATACTGGCCATCGAAAGATACCATGATATGTTAACAATGTGTAGAACAGGGTAAGTCATACATCCCACATGTCCAGTATGCACGTACATGCAGACAGTGCGTACACACCATGTTCACAGATGTACACCCGCTAATTTGTAATGCACACATCACACACGTACTGTCCACTCACTAACACATGCTGGCAACACTGTACACTTCAGCCAAGTGGCACATGGGTGGACATTACATACTCAGGACTAACACTGGTGTAAATAATGCTACAATGACTATCACAGCTGTGATGCATAATGCCTGTTCAGGTATACCTACAAGGATATCATTGCACTTTCCTGTTGTCAACTTGCTACTATTGCTACACTGCTATAATGTCACCCTGTGCATCAGAACCATGTTAGCCTGTACCTGCATCAATGTTACAGATGACAGGAGGTGGCACAGGTGTCATCATATGCACAGGGTGTGTTGTAGGTCTGCCAGAGCCCGACATTGACCCATCCAATCGGCATGTGTGTGTGTGTGTGTGTGTGTGTGTGTGTGTGTGTGTGTGTGTGTGTGTGTGTGTGTGTGTGTGTGTGAGGGACAACAGTACTGCATGGGCCAATGTTGATGTAATGTGTGTGTGTATGTGTGAGCCCTAGTTGTATGGTAAATGTGTGTGTGTCTGCATGCACACAACTCCACCATGTGGCTGCCATATACGGGTGGTTGTGGGACAGCCACAGACTGTACATGCTAGGCCGTACAGATCACTGTCTCCAGCCACGGACACAGCACCTGTACCTAGCAGGGGTACTACGGGCACTATCGGGTACCAACCCTGACTGGATGCTGTCATCAGAGGCAGAGGTATGATGACTGGACCCATGTCCCTGCTGGGACTGGCCAGTGCCACGTGCACTTGGTCTAGTAGGACGGTCAATGGACAGGCCAGCCCCAGCATTGCTAGAGCTGGTACTGCCACTACGGGAGCGGCTGTGATCTGTGGTCCGTCCAGGACGACTGCCAGCTGATGCTGTTGCTGGCATGCATCCGTGTCAGCTTCTCATCTGTCCCACACGGTTCTGGCTCATGGCTAACACATCGTGGAGGACATCTAATGTCTCCCTCCACCGGCTATCAATGACCTCGGTGTAGATCAGGATGGCACCGGCAAGGTCACGGATGCTGTCATTGATAGCAGTGTAATGGGCCCTCTGCGCCCTTAGTCCCTGTTGGGTGTACCGTTCCATATATGCCTGTGCCTGCATTACAGCCTGGAACATACTGGAGATTGTAATACCTCTGGGGGCATGTCTACCAGGGGCAATATAACCAGTGGTGCTCCCCCGAGAACCCCTGGACATCCACCTATGTGGTGCCGTTATAGTAATCTGGCTATGGCTGCTGTGAGGGGATGCACGTGCCATAGGTACCACACTCTCCTGGTCAATGCCAACTGTATGCTGTCCCTCAGCTAAGGCCATTGGTGATGAGGGATGTATTGGCAGTATGAGTGTGAGCATAGATGGGGTTGACCGTTGTGTAGTGTCGATTGGTGGACCAACAACAGACCCTGTCAGACCTTCCTGTGCCACGATACATGTCTCATCATCTCCACTATCAGTGGTGGTGATATCAGGTTCCCTGCTGCATTCAGCCACCCCTAACTCAGCACCTGTGGAAGCAAGACAGGAAACACACTTAACAATCTGTACGTGATGTTAGCACACATGCACACATGCACACATGCACAAATGAACACATGCACACCTGCACACATGCACACATGAACACATGCACATAAATACACTGCTCACCACAGCACATACACACACACACACACACACACACACACACACCAGCAATCCAACATATACACAATAGTAGGTGATGGTGGGTGACAGTATCACAAGGCAAACAGTCACTACACACGTGTCAGCATGCAGAATATGTGTTGCTCAAGACCATGCAGTGCAAGTGCAGACAGACCTATCTAATGACATTATACATGGCTTTGATGCATGTGTGTAGTTGTTCAGTGATTGGGTACACCCTGGAACAGAGTGTGCACATGGACACAACATTGCTGTGTAAGTATTATCTGCTCTGCAATGTCATGTGCACCATCACTCAATGGTATACATACCATGGCTGCATGTGTTATCTGTGTGACACATAGATTGCCATGTCTGATGACAGTGTCTGTGTCCATAGCACATAATAGTGGGCACAGGTGTAGCAAATGCATGCAATGTACAGACATAGGATGAGTGGTGCATGTAGACGTGAAGGAATGCCAATGCTCAACATGGACATTGTACAGTGGCTATGGTGAGTGTGGCACACATTGCAGATATGTCAGTGCCAGCCTCAACATGGCATGCTACATGACTGCAGCATTAAACACCACACATACCCGATGTGTATCATGTGACCTATACACCCAGTAGCATTCCAGGACATATATGTGACTCTTTGTACAGATGGCGACTGATGTGCAGAATGTGTATACTAGCATATGTAAGCACACACACAACATACTATGCATGGTGTGTATAGGTGCATATGTTTGCACACACTGAACAATGAGGTGCACAGCAAAGACTGCTATGTGTAGTACTGTGGTCACTGTAACCGGATGGGGTGTAGTACCATGTGCCATCATCATCATCATGCATCTTGTGGTCACTCACAGCTACTACTGTGTGACAGACCACTGCCTAGCATGCTGTACCTGAAATGCAGTGCCGTGGATACGTTCACTATCACACAGCCACTTTGTACATGGGTGTATGAGGTGCCCAGTAGGGAGCATTGCCTCACATGATTGTGTTATGTGTTGAAGAGTGTTGCACGGCCCCATGATAGGCCTCTACCCCTGAGGTATGTCATGTGTGTGTGGATGATATGTGGGATGCTGATGTGTGACCTTACAGTGGGTGTGTGGTTACACCATATGTAGCATGACTTTGTGCACTGCATGTGATCAATGTGTTATGTTGTCTACAGGTGTTGCAACTATGCCTATCGAATGTGCAGTACGGGGTTGCCACAACTGTGTGCCATGCTCTGTGTATTGCATGTCATTGAGGCAGCTACTGACATTACTGAGCTGTGCAACATCTCACAGCAAACATGCATGGCATGTATTATGCATAGGTGTGTTACGTGTACATGGCCTACACCTCACCTATGACATGCATATTTCATTACCAACATTGCAGGTATAACACACTCACCAGCATGGATCGGCTGCCCTGCTGTCACACAAGAGGGACCTATGAGAATATGAGAGGGTTCGTCAGTGGCCACAACTGTGGCATTGCTACAGTGGGTATGCTAAACTGCAGTACAACAACAGTCAACAGTCACAGGTGTAGGTGTAGGGATATTAGTCAAACTATCCGTATTGCACAACACTAGGCAGCTGAACTGCTAAACACACAGTACACATCTCACGTACACATAATCTAACAATACAGTTAACTGTAGTGTAGAGATTGGGCATGTTACCTGCTTGCTCCAGGTGGATGTGCTGGGTGGCTCCAGCCTCCATTACAACACATGTCAGTGGTTGTTGTAGCTGTTGTCCAGGAGCCACCACGCTTAGGAGCCGCTCCTCCGCTCTGGTGAGGGGGGATGAATGGCCACCCCTCCACCTCTGGCAAGCTACTGTCTTTGGATATCACACGCACACCGCCGTACTTGTCTAATTAAATCACTGCAGTGATGGCGTACCTGCTCATATGTCTGATTATGCATGCCTATGTCATTTACCCGACTAACAAGTTCCTGCTACAGTGCAGTCCGCTCCTGCTGGTGCTGGCAACTTCTGGAGAAGAGCATTGTGTACTGCTGCAAAAGGCTGTTGCGTATCACCTCTTCCTCCTTCGCTGTATACGCTGGGTTGCGGTGGTGGGCCATCTGGATGAAAAAAGATATGAACAATATGTGTGAGAGTGTCCTGTGTCACACTTTACACCTTTACCCACAGATATCACTTTACTGCCATATATACCATTCTATTGGCTGTCAGAGGTTGCACACATTCAATACCACGTATTGGTTCTCAGGCCACAACTAACTAACACTGCCTGGCAGACTCTATATATCACACCACTATACAACAGTACCCGACACACTGTTTGTGACACATTGCACAACCTCGAGACGGGGGTGTATATCACACCGATGCACTAACAGAGATGTCATCCTAGTCATTGATGCCATAGCCCTGCCTAACAGATGTGTCCAGTTGTTACTATAGGTGGCATACTGCTGTAACAGACTATATATGTTGCTGGATACACACATTTACCCTGCAACACACATATGATCAGAGCCATTGTACAGGCATAATCACACACACATCAGGCAAACATACAACGCACCACTGTATGCCAACACAGATGAGCATTACCTGTGTACCACACGGTACTGTGTGCCACTACTTACACACCCTTATGTCTGCATTCTGTCCTCTGTGGAGACTACAGGAAACACACATGACAGTGTTTCCAAGCAATGTGAACACACACCATACTGTGCTGTTTAGGCCTACAGCTTCAGGTAGTACTACAGTTTATATTGGTGATGGATTCACCAGCAGTACCATTCACTAAGCATACATGTATTGCTTTAGCCTACAATGAGACACCACATTCGTCAATGGAGAACTACATCACATCATCTGCCGTACTACTATGTCTGCCTAACAGTACATTACACATCAGTTGCTGTCCTCACAGCTAGGATAGGCACTACCATGTCAGATACAACATCACACTAAGCTATCACACCTTTACAGACCTTGCACACATTCAGCGTTACACTTATGCAACGTCACATAGCAGCTATTGCATTAAGTACATGTGTGAGTGCATAGTGTCATAGGTAGGTAATATGCTATTTGCCCTAGGGCCTACGACAGCCTAGCCATATGCTACCCTGGCCTTTGACACACATGTACTTTGATTTCACTTGCCCCTGCCAACCTAAACCACAGAGGTGTTTCCTGGGGTGTATTACCAATCTCCCACGCAATCATCAGGGGTATTTATAACAACTGCTAAGGAGGAGCCTTGTTTGCTATTGCTATGTGGTCTGTTCCAGTGTATGGCATATCTCTGAGATGGGAACCTATCCCTCCAGCATGTGCCGTTTAGTGAGCTGACAATGTTTAGGGCCCTAGAGCATTTATCCCAGAGGGATTGTGATATGTTGCTATGGTGGTTGTCACCCAGCTATGGGTGTGACATACCTCTGTATGTCTGGCAGAGGTCACCTCTGTGTGGCCAGTATGCAATACAGTGTACTTGTGATTTTGTGAGTCAGTCTGCATAGGGCATCTGTTTGCAGCCAGTATTACCCTCTGAGGGGTCTGTCTGTGGCCTGTTCACCTGGTGTAGTTGTCATGTGACATACATACCACACAGGGCATTGCAATGAGAACAGGGGAACTCTACCCTATACGTCCATAGCGGACACACCTGTTGTCATGACACATACCACACAGACAGATTACAGGTGTAGTGTGGCACTGTCTTCATCAAAGCGGAGGCTACTGTCCACCTGTGTCCCATGTTCCCTTATCACACCTTCACTGTTAGGTACATCTCTACCTTTGTGGTAGTTAATGGGTACACTGTTTTGGGAAGGTGGAATGACACTGCAGTATCAACACTTGTCTACAGTCCGTGCCTTGGTCACCACACACTTATTGCGGTACATATGAACCTGTGTCTCTCTGTCTCTCTCTCTCACTCTGTATGTATATATATATATATATATATATATATATATATATATATATATATATATATATATATATATTATATACATGCATAACAATATACATACATGTACACATCCATTGCTGTCTACATGGATGTACATATAGGCACATGTACAGTCCACCTTTCATGGTGGGGATATCACTTATGCGACAGTTGTGGGATGTACAGGTATGTGATTAAATTGCACAGTATTGTGCAGAATGCATGTGGGTGTCCTCAGCCCTTGTTGCATTAGCAGGCCTCACTGGCTGTAACACAGCAGATCTGATACATCTGTCCCACAGCATTTAACCACCACATGACATATATCAACACTACCTTAGCTGGCCTTAGGCATAGGCCAACTGGGTGGCTGCCTAGGGCGCCGCTCTAGCAGGGGTGCTTTTCCACTATTTATGTGGTGTAGTACGACAAGGACAGGGGCACCAGGAAGTATGGCAGGGGGCACCATGGAGCCCTTTTGCCTAGGGCACCAGTTGATCTACGGCCGCTCCTGCGCACTGCATGCTGTTTTCTAAGCCACACACTATGACCTACATGGATATATGCACATATCAACCTTCACTGACAGATATCTGTCCACCCTTCACTAACAGTTGCAGTATGTCCCTTGCCCTATGCACATGTGCAGATACAGATAGATACATACTGCTGCCACACATGGATGATTTGCAGTGTGTAGAGTACTCTTCAGGAACATCTACAACATGCCAACACATACATGTGAGTTACATACCTTACCTTAGTATTTCCCTGCTCTGTGTGTTACTGTTTTGTAGTTTTTATTTTTTATTGGTGTTTTCTTTGGTTTCGACCTCTATTCAACGTTCTGTCTCTGTTTCTCACTCTGTTCTGTTCTGTCTCTGTCTCAGTTGTGTCTGTGTCTGTGTCCGTTTCTCTGTCTCTCTCTCACTCTCTATCTCACAGCGCCTGCAATGATATAATTGCATGTGTGGACTGCAGGTACAGCCTGCTTTTCTAGGTATCTGCACTTGTGCATGTGACAGCCTCTGCACTGATTGCTCCCCACCATTCAGTAATTGCATGCAGCCTGCTGTTTGGTGATTGCATTACTCACTTTGATTACAGCCCACTGCTATAAAATGCTAGTTTAGGTAGGCATACCCTTTCAGATTTCCAAGGTGGGGCCCATGCTTGTTTGCTCTGGACACCGTTGTGTCAGTCTGAAGGTTGGTATATGTCTCTTATCTGATGCTAGGGTTGTAGCCAGTGATATGCATGTTGTACTCAAACCTGAATGTTGCTGCTTCCAGTACACACATCTCAGTGTAGACATGTACGCACCCCTCCAAATGCTAACACAGGATACATGGGAGTATCTCACTTACACAATTAACTGCCATACAAATGTGGTTATTGCACTGTATTCCTGTGGCCAGTATTAATCCTGGTCTGATACTGTGTGGTGTTTGTAAGGTGCTACTGTAACATTATTCCCTGCTAGGATGGCTGCTTCTCCTTTCACAGTCATGTCATGCAATTCCACAACCACTGCTGGTAAAGACCCACAGAAAAGGATTAGTGTTATACCATTCCTAATTTTCATTTACATTCCCTCATTGTAATGCATGATATAGTTATTTCAGAACCAAGTTATTTGTATGTCTGCTGTGGCTTAGTGGTAATTCATGCAGTCTATTGTGTCATTGTCTGGGGTTCGAGACTGGCAGAGGTAGTTTCATTTGCTGCTGAGCAGAACAAGGTCTCTGCCACAGAGTGACTAAGGCAGTTGTAAGTGGGTTTGCGGGACGCTAAGCGCACACTCGCTTAAACCTGCTTACTACTGCTTAAAAGTGCTAACCCCCACGCTAATTTCTTTAAAAGGAAAGTGGTGAAAAAGGGGGCACAAAGAGGGACACACAGTAGGTAAACAAGCTCATGATGTGCAGGACGGATGTAGGGATGGTCCATAGCTGCCCATTTCTTTAACAGCAGCAGCTGTGCATATACAATGAATTTAGAGTGAAATTTGAAACCTTCCACCCCTGGGAGAGGGGTGAGGACAACAAAGTATGTTGTACTGCCAATTCTAATTATCAGCTTACATGTTTGTCCGATGGACATGTGTGTGAAATGGGCAGCTATGTATGGGGCGTAATTTTTTTGTGGGTACAGATTGCCCTTTTTTTTTTTTCAGGTGAGAGTGGGAAGTGAGGTAGAGAAAGTGGGTATGTCTGGGGAGGTAGGTTGGGAAGGTAAACAGACAAGACGCATACAGGGGCGGTGTATGACACATGGGGTGGGTGAACACAATCGACGGGGTCGGATGTTTGGAAATCGCAAGCCCATGAGCCCACAGATGGTAACAGTGGAACTGAGATCCCCACCCATGGGCAGTCACCACTGAACCTTCACAGCCCCGAGGGTGGCTGTGCCGGGGGCTGCGTAGGACAGGCAGGCTCACCCGTGAGATGCGCCACTCTCGCCTCAAGCTGGCATAGGGGATCAGTGACTGAACGCTGGATCACCCTATGCACTACAGCTCGGACCCTTTGAAGGGTGACAGGTGGCCCTTCTCCACCCACGCTTGCACAGGGGGGATGAGCCCCATCCCCTGCAGTGCTTGCACCTGAAGGTGGCACAGGACCAATGGAGGAGGGGAGCCCGGGCTGGGCACCGGACCTGCTGGTGCCAGGTGCACTCGCTGGCTGAGGAGGGACAGGTGGGTCCGCTGGGACCGGCCTTCCCATACGTTCTGTGATTAGGTGTGTTTAATTACAACATAAGCAAAACAGCATTCCAGATTAGTTGTAACAGCATGCAATAATATTCGCATTAACCCAACACACCAAGGGTACAACAGTTGAACAACAATCATAACACATGCATATATTGAACTACAGTGGTTATTCCAACAGCATGCAGGGATGTTTGGTAGCAACAGGTCACCGTGATTGTGGTGTTTAAACAGGGCACATGCATGAACGTGAATGCAAATATTTATAGAACAATAGGACATATGTCCCAACAAATATTTAAGATTACACATACCCATTGAGGTGTGGAATTGCATGGTTTATGCACATACAGTAGGGTGTATAAAAAACCTCGGTTAACATCTTATAATGACCTTTTAGTCTACACTACATTCCTAGTGACTGCAAGTGTATATCCCCTACCTGCATTATTACACTTGCCACCATACTTTAGGTTGTGTAATGGGTTTGTCTAGTTCAATATATGCCTGACCTATATCTGACATACTAACTGTCCAGGATGCAGATGTTACTGCTACATATTTCTTGATTGCATTTCTGTTTCTTTATCTACATATCTGGGATGTTTTCACATGACATTTTCACTTCGATTGATACAAAACCCTGCATTTCTTGACACACACTCACATTTCTGAGGAAAAAATAACATGCTACACGTATACCAGGTTTACTTATTCATGCCAGCCAGTAACTGCCTGTTGTGGACTGTATATATGTTTCACAGCTACTAGTACTTCCATCACCCACTTTATATAGGACTGCACAACTCTGGGTTGTCAGCACCTTTTCAAACAGTACTGTTTGTATACTGCAAGGGTACAACAACATTTCAGACTCTGTGACACAGACACACTCTGAGTTTTAGACCTTTATTAATGACATTACACACTTTTCCACAGGCTCACTCCTTTATTTGTTTTAACGTTGTATATGGCAGACATGTTCAAGACATATTATACCTTTATTAATAGGTTAGAACAATCTTTTTTCAGGCTCACTCACTTATTTTATATGACAGTGCCTGCAGAGATATTATTCCAGACATATGTTACCTTTCTTAATGGGTTTCTACACTCTTTTTCTGCCTCTCTGACGTTGTTATGTGACAGTACATGCAGAGGACTTATTCAGGCAATTTTATGACTGTATTATTGGACTACAACACTTTCTTTCATGCTCTCTCCCATATTTTATATAACAATACATGCATAATAATCACTAACCTGCCTGGTGGCACAGCCTTAGCAGCCTATCAGCATAGGCTTGCTGATTCATAGCATGGTCACCTGCAGCTGTAAAGTAAATGAAGGGATATTGAGACACACATATCCGTTATACATACTCCATTATCAATTCATACATACTGCATTCCATGGCTACATACTCAGTTGTGGGGCATCCCGCATCCCACGGGCCTCCTGTATCCATTGGTTCAGGTGGTCCTGCTTTCGTCTCTTCAGGTCTGCATGGTGGTGATGGACTTGCTCACCAGTCCGAGGAATGCCTGTGGCGCTGGTGAGGTCACGAGCTAACCAGTTCCAAGCCTCTGCCTTGTACTCCATCCCTTGGAACTGGCCCTGCAGGAGTCTTGACTCATGACGGTGGACAAGGAGCCAAACCATGTATTTGGACTCCTCAATGCCCCAACGTTGCACTTGGAAGTGTGTTCCCTCTCCAACACCAGACATTCTAACTGCAGATGTGAGTTACAATCAGTTATGGCGTGTATTCCTGCCTGTGGGGCTTAACTATGCTGCATTTCCCACACTTTTTTGTGATTGGCCGTTTTGTAAAATTCTCGGCTGACTGCATACCTGCTTAGTAATGGTTAAACTACCATTCGTAAATATATGTATGTTAATAGTGGTTGTTTCCCCTATGTTGTCATTGCTTAGTGGTTCTGTACTTTGTTTCTGATGCACAGAGTCCTGGGTTTGCGCCTTGTCATTCAATTTATTTTCATACTATCCAGACAGGCTAGGGGGTGTGGCTGCATTTAAGCAACTTTGCTCTATGTTGCTCCTCGGTGCCCTACGGTGCCCTGGTTGGCGCGGCACACACGTCTGCGCAAACACATTGCGCTGGGTAAAGCGTCATTGAACTATGGGCAACTCTATTGCGCTGGGTAAAGTGCTATGAAACTATGGCAACTCTATTGTGCTAGGTAAAGCGCTATTAAACTATGGGCAACTCTATTGCGCTGGGGGAAGCGCTGCTTAACTGCAGGCAATTTTATATTAGGATCCTTTAAAATATTTATGTTGTTCACTGATACACTGGCCATTTCACTGCTTTTTAGTAATGTTTAAACATATTTGTCAGGTATTATTTCATATACTGATTTAAAAAATAAACAGGAAGGGGAGTGGTAGGATTCGAATTGTAAATGCCTTTTCTTTGTGCAAATGCTCTATCATTTCGCTATTGCTATTTGGTGTGATTTGCATTAACATTCTTTCTTATGCTCTTCCATGTCAGAATTGCTAACTCTAGCTAAACAATGGGCACACCCGAGCACACATGCGCAAATACGGGCAGCTATTTTGGGGATTTAAAAAAATATATTTAATGTTTTACATTTTAGAACTGTGATAGGGGTTTACAATATCAGGGAGTGTGGTGTTGGGTGCAGGGACATTTGAGCGGACTCGCTGTTGTGTGTGTGCTTTGTTTACTTTTAAACACTTGCAGGGGCGTGGACACACGCCCCCTGCTTTCTTACACGGTCCGTGTAAGACTTACGGTTGAGTCAGCGTGCCCTCATGCATATTCATGGCACACTGACGTCATACCGTTCAACTGCAGCCTCCGAGTAAGACTTATTAAGTCTTCCACGAAAGATTCGTGAATCCGGGGGACTGTTACAATGATCTTAGAACAGACAAAAAAACAAATGAGAATTTTTAGGCACTTAGCTTTCTTATTGAATAGGCTGAGAATGGCACAAACAGAAATGAGAGGTCTAACTAAAAAGCTCTTGTGGCTCACACAACAATAGCAATTAATTACAACCCTATCCTTATCTGGAAGCAATCAAAATATATGAAATTCACCCTGGTTCTCAATTCCCCTCAAACAAAGACAGCCAACATTTAATTCCAAAGGTTAGACCACTAAAAATGGTGGTACAGCAGTAGCATTGTTACCTCACAGCAAGAGGTTCTACTGTTCAATTCTCAGCTGGAGTGCCTTCTGTGTGGAGTCTGCATGTCCTCCCCATGGTCGAGTGGCCTCCGAAAGACATGTGTGAATGGGCGTGCCTTCGCTGAAGGTTGGGTGACAGGCTGGCAACTCGGCACCATAAAAATCAACTGCCAATCATTAGCGGGCCGGAGTTCCGCTGTTTTGACCCCTAATTGGGAAAAGCTGAAAAGACAAACAAGACCACTAAAAAGAAAAATAAAACTCAGTTATTTACTGGAATTGCTGAATAAAGGCTTGAATACAACTTAAAACAATTTACCCAGGAGATGTAGGGTCAGAAACCACAAAAGCATTGATTTGAAATAATTTAAATTTCTAAAATAGATACAAACTATTAACTAAAGATATAAATCATGAATGAAAGCAGTAAAAAAACAGATTCAGACAGTTAAAAAGGAGCAAAGCAAGATATGTGGAGTTTTAAGCTTTCTCAGTAATCTACTGATTTATAAAGTGCAATTACCCATTTGCTATGGACTGAGGTCATTGTTTATAACCCTAAGAAGGAAGGAGCATATCACAGAGACTGATGTGATGGAAGAATGTACCAACCAGTTATTGGCTATTAATATGCTATAGGTTTATCTAAAGATATTCCTCTCATTTGGGGTGATATCTGTATGCATACAAATAATCATGAATTCCCAATATGCTTTAATAAACTGAAGTAATAGCAGTAGGTAAGTTTGATGACTTTCACTTAAATAATATAAAGTGAGAACAAGATTGGCTAAAAATTAATACCTTCAACCCAATAGAGGCAAATGTAAATTCTTCAATAAATTTCTTTCCTAGATTTTATGCTGTGGGCGTGTGACTGATAATGATGGCTTATGTAAGCAGTAAGAAAAAATGAAGGCTGTGCTAAAACTGAAAAACCACAGGATGTCTTGAGACTGAGGCACAATTTTTCTCCAAAACATTCAAAGGAATTATATCCACTGACAGTATTGCTGCAGAGTGGCTCTACCTAGGCATGTTTTGACTGACTTAGTGGTGCTCAAGGGAATGATAGTATCAGATGAAGTAATTAAACACTTTAATCCTTCCTTGCCCATCTGATTGACATACAGTGCTTTCCTTTACAGAACAAATGTCATTTTAATCACATAACTTCCCAGATGTTATTGTGATAATCATTGCATCTGATTTGTGATCATTTATGATGAGTGAATGAAATTATTCACAAATTATCAAGGTGACTTTTAATCAGGTTTGTGCATGGGTGATGACATTTAAGTTGTATCATCATGGAAAAGTAATTCATACTTGTAATAGATCGACATCGGTTCATTTCTATTCATATTTCAAAAAAGTCATGTCACTGATGATTTGGCATGCTTGCAATGACAGTCATGTTTCATAGAAGCACATTCTTATTGAATTCACAGGATCAGAACTGAATGGTAATGCTGATGGACTGTGACATTTACTACATGAAGTTGCAGAATATAAGTACTCTTGATCAAATAGCTATTTACTACTCAACAGATTCATAAGTTCACAGGTGTATACTAGGCTAATAATCACTGGGGCCTTTTTAAGCCTAGTCATGCATACAAAATCTCTGACAAGTTCTGGTACCCTTGGTAAATGTATGCATGGGTTTGGAAGATAAAACATTTATAAGCAGGGGCCTGGGAGATGAACCATTTACAGGTTACCTATGTCCATTTGAGAAATAAATGCCAAACCAGGGATGAATTTCCTGTTTGCCATCCAATTGTCCAAGTTACAGCTGAATTGGGTTAGGGCAGAACTCTGCTTCACATGGATGTGGAGCCTGTTCCAGAGAAGGGGTAGTCTCTGGAGATACATACTCCTATTATATCACAGGCAAGATTTAAGTTTTTAGAATGCGTAATTCTTGTGATGTTTGTTTTGTGGATAGGCAGGAGGCCCTTCAGTGTGGGGAATGGCAATGCCTTGAATGCCAGGCATAGATCTCCCCTTTATAGCCTATAGGAGACAGAATAGGGCTCAGTCTGCTTAGCGCATGTTATTTATCCCCTGTACTCTTGTAATGAGGAGCGTCTTTGGATGTTGCAGTTGTTGGATGTGCCTGGTTAGGTACATACCAAAGGGTATTGTACTCAATGACAGGTCTGATGAATGCCGAATATATCAGAATAATAACCTCTTTGGACCTAGATGTTATAACTTTGTTTATGCGTTGCACAACTTTAGACACATGGTGGTCAACGGTTAGATTACTGTATATGTGTATCTTCAAGTCCCTGACTACTGGATCAACTCTTAGGAGTGATTTATCAATAAGATATTTACCAGGGATGGATGACTTCCCAAAGGATACTGATATGCTTGGCATATACTTGGCATTTAGTTTTACTCCATGTCTCTGACAGTAGTTATTTGTCTGTGTCAGCTCTTTCTGGAGAACATTAGTTTTGGTGGGAGATTCTATAACTGCTTCTAATTTGCATTCCTCTCAGATTTGGTCAGCCAGAGGTCCTTGACGTTGGCCTTGACTTCAGAAAAGTAGAAGCCAGAAAGGAGAAGTTCCAGAACTGATCCCTGAGGAATTCCATTGGTGACAAGCTTCTTTATAGAGGTGGAATTCCCAATTCTAACTTCCTGGGTCCTGTCTGTGAGCCAGCGAGCTATCCACCAGGTGACATAAAGGTTTATACCCAACTTCATGAGTCAGTCAACAATGCCCGAGTGGGGTATGTTGTGAAATGTCTTGGCCAGATCAAGCTAGGCAGTGTGAACCATTTTGCCCTAATCCACTGCTTTGGTGACCTTCTCAAAGAAGTCCATCAGTTTGAGTAGGCATGCCTTGCCGTTTATGAACCCAGATTGGGTTGGGTTTAGTGTCTGGATGCTTCCGATGTCATTATTGATCATTTCTATAGTAATTCTTTCCATAGTTTTGCATATGAGACTAACGGGACTTATGGGTCTGTATATTCCAGGGTCTATAGATGGCCTGCCTTTGTGCAGAGGGATGCCAGTTGCTGTTCTCCATTCATGAGGCATGAATTATTTTTGGAGGTATGGTTAAATAGTGATTCCAGAGGGCCTGATAGGTCATATTTCATGCTATTTAGAAGGTACCCTAACATATTGCCGGGGCCCATTGATGCAGTGTTTTTGGCTTTAAAGAGAGAGAGCATTGAGGACCTGTTCTCTAGATACAATAGGGGAGTTATATTTGATGGTACTTCCTGAGGGGGGAATGTGGTGAGATAGATAAATTTAGAGCTGAATTTGTCTGCCAGTAGGTTTGCTGTGTCTTCTGCCATATTATAGTTGGCTCCATTAACAATGAGTTCTGCACAAAACTGTGTATTGCCTTCAAGGCTGTGGACTTAATATAAAAATGCCTTGTGGCTGACCTTAGCCTGGGAGGCCAAATGTACCTTAAATTTGTCTTTGGTAGACTTTGTTTGTCTTCTGAATTGTTTGTTTAGTTTGATGAGAGTGCCTTTATCCTACTGGGTGCTACACCTCCTAATTTTTGCCATGATTTTCTTCTTTCTGTTACACAATCTACAGATGTTGTGATTTTGCCAGAGTGGGTTGCTTTTTGAGTTAGCTCATCCTTCAAATGAGACCTAGATGATTGAATGGGCACCCACAAATTCGTATTGGGGTTGACTAGCCTAACTCTCCGAGAGAAAGGGGATATGGCTTAAGACTGAGCACTAGTAATATGTAAATGGTCACGAGACTCTATTCTCTCGAAATTCCTATTAATTCCTAAAACACACAGCAGCATATCCATATTGATTTTGCAAGACCATTTATAGCATGCGCTGTCCAGTCACTCTGTCACACACAGACATACACAAGCACACACACACACACACACACACACACACACACACACACACACACACACACACACACACACACACACACACACACCACACCACAGTCCTTGTACCTGTTCCTACCCTATCTGACCTCCAGTGGTTCTCTCCACCACCTTAATACTTTGCTGTCATTATAGCACATATGTATTAGGCCCTTTTGGTCTAGTCTATACCGCCCACCACCAATCCTTGTTTTGATGTGAGTGCCATTATGGCACTTTAAACAGTTATTCTTGATGACCTAGTGATTCCTCCCATACACCCCCAGTAACCCTTACGATATCTGTGCCATTATGGCACTTCACTTTATCCCTGATGTCCAGGGCCCCCCCCCACTCCCTGATCCCCATAATATCATTGGTGCCATTATGGTGCTTTGAAATGTATTCCCTGGTATCTTGTTACCCCCACCCCTGAATGCTATACTCCTGTTGGTGCCATTATGCCACTTCTGAATGTGTCCAGTGGTTCTCTCTAATTCCCCATTATACTGCTCTGTACTTTACAACACTTTATGAAATTTTCCCCAGTGTCTAGCGAATCCCCCACCCTCCCAGTTCCCATCTTGATAGTGTTGCTATAATGACACTTATAAAGTAAGCCCTGGTGTCTAGTGGTTCTTTCCCCCACCACATTCATGTTCAGCAGTTAAACACATTTTGGCCATTTTTGATACCATGATGTGGTGGGGATGATAGCACTGCTCTATGTGGATGAGTGCTTTCTTGAATTGCTGAGGCATGTAGATGCCTTCCTGGAAGTGGTTCCATGGAGGGAGAGCACATAGCTAATTAGCATATGCTTCTCCTGCCAGGATGTCTCATTATCATTTAGCATGGCTGCAGAATCACTAATTTGTGGTTCTGCATATCTATGTGTTGGAGAACCATGCATCACCATGTTAAGGGTGCTTGCAGAATAGCAAAAAGGTACCACAGTGTGTTCTCCTCAATGTACATGTCACAGTACCTTAATGAATTCAGCCCTCTGCCTTTGAAACTGCTATAAACATATACTGCAAGTAGCCACAAGTGCCTTGTGTGAAATCAACCACCTCTGAAGACATGTTTAGTGCTAATGGACTACAGCTTACCTTTAAAGAGTTAAAAACTTCCCTTAGCAAATATCATCAAGCACTTCACAACAGATCTCCTTATCATCCAGCAACAAATGGGTCAGTAAAATTATACTGGCCCAAACACTGAAGAAATGTACATCATGACCATCCATAATAAACCAGTGTGGTACTATAAGATTCTTGCTTACGGACATGTAGGAATACTATTTTATAGTAACAGCTCAAGTTTTAAACAAAAGGAATACCTGAAAATGAAAAAGTATGTAGAATACTGGCACACTAGACAAATAATATGTATAATGCCTCCTATACCATTTAAGGATGCCCTGAAGGGAAACATACATCCTTTGCTGACTAAAAGTGTTGGAATCTGGTCTAAAAAAAGGCCAGTGGACTCCTAAAGACCCTATATAGATCCATTAAAAAATTATACAGGTCCCCTTATCATTCCCAGATTTATACAATAGGTATGAATTTGGGTTTATCAATGAACAGGGTTTGATAGATGGTTGGCTAATGGGTCAAAGTGATAACGCAAAAGGTTCATACTGAGCTGAATGGAGGAGGGGTGCAGCCACAACTCTGTCCAGATATTTCAGATGACTAGAGGCTTCTGAACTTCCTAAAAACCATAAGTTGCCTGTTTTCTTGTTTATTTTTCTATTTATTGCTTATTTTTACTATTTATTGCACTTTTTATTGTCTGCTGCCAACTTTTTTACTGTATGTTATTACTATAAACAAACTGCACTGTTGTACTGCAACTGTCTGCTTTACTTGGCCTGTTAAATCATTTTAGTTACTGTTTTCACTGTTTGTAAAGCTTTTTTAGCCATTTTCACTGTTTGAAAGGTATTAACTGGAAATTGTCTCCATTTGTTAAACATCTGTTTGTTCTGATTTTTCTGCCAAGAAGTTTATCATACAACTGATTTGTTTGTAGTTAAAAGCATTCTCTAGCGTCTCCTTGCTCCTTTTTGTTTAAAACTTTTATTTAGTGTCTCACTGCTGTTTTTCTGCTGTGGTAAATGTTTTTATACTGTTTTCTACCTAAAATAGTATAGCTAGTAGCTGTAGCATAGTCCAGACTCAGGGTTGCTGTTTCTGGGTGTGATTCTTTGTGTGTAGTGGCTATTTGTTCTGAGCACATTTTCCAGACCATCTTGGATTAGAAAGGGCCCTTCTGCATTCTTTTGAGAGCATTGTGCTGATTGGTTCCTGGCTGGTAAAGGTTGGCTGGTCTAGGGCTTGGAGTAAGCACCTCATTGGTTCTTTTCAGCTTTTTAAAAGTTGTTTTAGGTTTTAACCTTGTGGTATTTAATCCGTACCCTTGAGTGGGTTTCTGCTTGTTCATACTGAGCTGAACAGAGGAAGGGCGCAGCCAAAATTCTGTGCTGAGATTTCAGATGACTAGGGGCTTCTGAGCTTCCTCAAAAACATAAGGTGCCTGTTTTCTTCCCTATTTTTCTATTTATTGCCTATTCTTACCATTTTGTGCACGTTTTATTGTCTGCTGCAAATTGTTTTACTGTATTTCATTACTATAAATAAACTCCACTATTGTACGCCAACTGTTTGCCTTACTGGGCCTCTTAAATCATTTTGTTGTTGTTTTCACTGTTTGTAAAGCTTTTTTAGCCATTTTCACTGTTTTAAGGGCATTAACTAGAAATTTTCTCCAGCTTAAGCATCTGTTTGTTCTGATATTCCTGCCAAGAAGTGTATTATACAACTGATTTGTTTGCAGTTAAAAGCATTCTAGAGTCTCCTTGCTCTTTTTTTTTCTTTTTTGCTTAAAACTTTTATTTAGTGTTTCGCTGCTGTTTTTCTGCTGTGGTAAACATTTCTGTAGTGTTTTCTGTCTAAAATTATGTAGCTAGTAGCTGTAACATAGTCCAGACTCAGGGTGGCTGTTTGTTTTGAACACATTTTCCGGGCCTCTACTCAGTCTCATACAGACTCCTCAGAGGTGAGCTCTGTCTGCCATGCAAAGCAATCTCAGATCCCGCCTTTATTGGACTGCTACATATTCACAAGTCAAGCTCCACTCAAGTAACCCACACGTGTGACCTCAATCAACATGGTTTGTGACATCAATAGGACTTGGGGGGCCAGATTTGTGTCCCAGAGAATCCCACTTCTACAGAATAGACTCCATCTCCATGTCAAGCAGAGCTCCTCATTAACCCTTTTTACGCGCAACCTTGATAACTGGTTGAGGAACAGAAAATACACCATTGGCATTCCACCTGTGTCCCTGCTAAACAGGGGCATTGGATACTGACTTGTCAGAACATGGGCTAAATTATTGGCTAGGCTTGTAAGGACCTCAGGGCCAATAGCCTTGTAAGTTCCTATGGTCCTATGGGTCCTAGGAAAAGGAGGTACTTAAGAAGGTATGGCAGGAGAACATAAAAGGGGTAACACTAGTTTGGTGAGAGCATTCCAAAAGATCCTCAAGCAATATGGGCCATGATACATCTTATTTGAAGAAGAGTCTTATTATGAGTAAGAAATACATGGCTCCTACCAGAAATATTGTAAAATATATATGCAGAGAAGAAAGAAAGTTGTAGTAGTAAAAATAATGAAGTTCATTGTCAAATACATGTCAGGAGAAACAGCTGATGCATATGCCTGCCCTAATAAGTACAGTGTTCAGGATAGCTTATGTGAATTATAAATTTAAAATATTTTATGATAAGAGTGTGGAATAATAGAATAACAAAAGTAAATTTGATCTAAAAGATACAAAGAGAATTCAGGTAGAAATTGAAGAATCAATAGCAAGTTTGTTCACCACTGGTGATGAGTATACCATTCAGTGTCAGACGAAAAGTCTAGAGATGATGAAGACTTAATGTATTTATTATTCATAAAACTCTCATAGTTCAGTAGTATAATGGTTTGAGAGTGTTTCTTTGTGTTGCATGTACAGTTACTTTCTTATTATGTAAAGATAAAAAGCTGCATTGCAGTAATAATCTATAAGATTATATAACTTATTAATAAATTGAACACTACGGTACAAGACAGGCTTTTTAGCATATTGAAAGATAGCTCACAAAACCATTAAGTCGGTGCCAGGAATGTTTTTTTTAAACTGAAACATGAGTCCATGCTTGGATTTAATGAAGTCTAGTTTTCAGGTAAAAGTACAGAAACAACAATTTGGACACATGAAGGAGAAGGCAGTCACAAGCTGAAATATGGGAGCACGTGTTGCAATACATTATAAATAACAACCAGATCAAATGATCTCAAAGCCAAAGCTTTTGAAGTAAACAGCTGATACTGATCTCACCAAATCAATATGCCATGTACACCAGATTCACACTGCCCAGCCACTGGAAGCCTAATACACTGTACAGCATCCACTGATCTATATTTGGTTAAGTGTCTGCTATCATGAACTCATAATCATGGTAAAAGTCATGTATGATACTGCTGTAGTGACTCTTGCAGCTTGTACTGGAAGTCCCTTTGGCAGCATTTAATTATGCTCAAGGTGAAGTATGATTCCTTTCATGCCGATCTGGTTATATAACTCATGGTACTTCCTGCTCTGAGATATAAGCAGTGAGGTAGGTGGATAGTGTCATTTGTGGTAACCCTTTCTCAAAGCTATTGTCTGAGACTCTTTTATCTGAAAGTTCCTTTTATTAAACCTTCCTTGAGCAAGTAGCTTACTTTAATGCAAATACTAGTTTTTACTGAGTCAGACCTCTGTTTTGGCTCATTCATGGTGCCTAATAGAATGAAGCAAATACATGCTTCTGCTATTTTGACCTTTGCAGAATACACTGCGAAAACATTTGATGTCATATAATACTTAAAGTAAACTGATTTCATGCAGAGATGCATGCACCTATTATCCATATATTAACTATAATGCTTTGCACTGTGGGATATATGCAGTAATAGTCTTCAGTTGTTTGCAATGTAGTCATTCCACATTGTGGTAACCCTTTGTAAAGTCTTCTTGTAAAAGCCTATTTTTTTCTTTCTTCTTTTTCCAACATATAAATGTATACTCAATAAGCCTCCTTCTTGAGACTACCAAGTGTCATGTGCTTTAGTGCAAACATTTATTTCCTCTCATTTATGGTATATTGATAATCCTTAATAATGCATACCTCTCAACTGTCCCTGATTTTCAGGGACGTCCCTGATTTTGACTCAAATTTTAGCTCTGTCCCCCTTAATCCCTCCTAAAACTAGTGACTTTTGGAGGAAAGGTGGTGAATTACACTTAAAGAATAATGACAATAATTAAGAGTTATAGACTTCTTTTACTTCAGAAAATGTGTATCAATTCATATGCTCTGGTTCTGTCAATGTTTCAGGTTAATAGCACTAATACTGTAAAAGTGTCCTGATTGTTCCTGATTTTTTCTTGACTTGTCCCTGATTCTGTTGAAATTTGTCCCCGATTGGTTGAGAGGTATTATAAGCCTGAAACATGCCCATGTTTGTTTTTTGTTTTTTATAGATTGCTTTAACAGGGCCTTTACTGTCTTGAAATTGTATTTAATGTGAAGAAATATAACTAATTTCATGAGGATTGACATATGTGTTAATGAGTAAGTGAGTTGTTCCATGGCTTCTTTTCAACATTGACCTAGGCCACAGGTCAAGGAAAAGTCAGACTAGTGTAGGCAGCCCATCAGCAGTTTTTCAAAAGATGGGAAGAAAGCATATCTCTCAACTGTCCCTGATTTTCAGGGATGTCCCTAACTTTGGCTCAGATTTTAGGTCTGTTCCTCTTAATCCCGCTTAAAACCAGTCACTGTAAGAGAAAAGGTGAATTGCATTTAATAAATAATGAAAGTAATTAGTTATAGACTTCTTTTAGTTCAGAAAATCTATATCAGTTCACATTCTCTTATTCTGCCAGTGTCTCAAGTTAGTAGTGCTAATATTTTTAATATTTTTAAAAGTGTCCCTGATTATTTCTAGATTTGTCTCTGATTCTATTGAGATTTGACTCCGATTGGTTGAGAGCTATGGAAGAAAGTAAGTGGAGTAATTCTGCAACAAAAAAAAAAAAAAATACAGCCCCAGGAAAAACAAATGCCTCAGACAAAAAAAGATGTCAGGATTTAATCGTAAGGCAGAGCTCTTCCCAGTAAAGCACTGTGCGGTCCATGATACTTTTTTGTAATGGGATATTTCTAGTAATAAGGTTCTTTACAACCTCTAGACCTCTTTCATTGTCCTGCAGTGCACACTGTATGACTGTACTGCTACAGACATTACACACATTTCACTTGGTAAATTCTGTTCTATACATTCTTAACTAAACTACGGCTTGTATGTTAGGCTTTTATTTCTACATACTGCTCTTCTGCTGTCACAAATCCCTTCCTTTGCATTCTACTATAAATAAGAAAGAAATGCCACAGCTATGGAAATGTAGCAAATACCTTTACTACCTTCCCTGCTATGCCTCAGCTGATACCTTTAGAAATGAAAAGCACATATTGGAACGCCTTCTGTTTTATAACAGGCTTAAAGATATTCTCCCTAATCACAACATATTGTTTGCTAAGTAAAAAAAGGCTTAAATAAATATTCTCTTACATTCAGTAATTCATGTGCTCCCAGCTCTTCGATATTTCCATTAGGTTGTGAAGTATTGTCTTTTCATGTAAAAATGCATTTCTTTCTTTAACAACTCACATTTCATTTTACATTTCTTCTAAGGGGATGGCCAAATAGCAGTGACTAGAAGTATAAAGCAGGGTGTTCCACAAGGTTGTGTTTTTGGGCCACTACTCTTTGTCCTCTAAATTAACAATCTCCCTTGGATCCTGCCCAGTATCAATGGCTTTTTATATGCAGATGACATTTGTCTTTATTGTGGCTAGAACTTGCTCAAGCATCATTTACAGCCGTATACAACAATTCAAACAAATCTGGAATTGCTTAGCTACAAATGATCTTCCCATCAATACTCGCAAAACTACCTCTATGTAACTCTGTATCTCACAAAAGGCCCTGTCCTTATTACTATAACAGATCCCTCTGGCTCCATCCTGATAGTTATCACCTCCCAAGAATACCTAGGAGTTATTCTGGATCAATCCCTTAACTTCAGGCCAAAACAAATTAGACAACAAGGTTTTGGCCCAAGTAAAAGCCTTTCACACTTACTCCCTCCTGAAGTTGGGTGGGTTACTTCAGTTAATGTACTGCTCCATAGATTGGAATATGTTCCCCCTATGATTACCTCACACTCAACTCAAAACATCTACTTGATTCAAGCCACAAAATATAAAATATTAAGATTTGTACACCTGCCCAACCCCACAGAACACTACTATACCACATTATACAGAAGTAGGTGACTATCTTTGCCATCTGTTCCACCTTCCAGCTAGTCACACTCATTTTCAGGCTATTGTTTGAAAGCTACTGCTCACAACTAAAAACCCTACTAAGCAATAGGGAAGAAACCCATTCCCTTAGATCAAGTGAGTCTTTGCAGTTAATAAGTGCCCCATTCAAAATTGCCATAACAGAACATGCCTTTTCAAAACCATACCAGCATGCTGGAATAAACTTCACAAATCCATTAAATCAGTACTTAATATGAAGGGCTTCAAAAAGCAGTTAAATAAGCATCTCACAGATGAAAACAAATGTAATTGTAAGAAGGATCAAGGTGGATCCCACTAAGTTTCATTTACTGCAAGCAGGCAAATCTTTCACTTGTCAAGCTGCATTTACAATAAAAATACTTTACTTGTAAACGTATACAGTGCCTAAGGTGCAATGTGATTGTATCTTCCATTGTATAATTCATGATTTGTACTATTGCCTTTATGTCTTGACTTTGCAGCCTGGGCCATGGTTGAAAACAGTTCCTGGACTAGTCCACTAACCTGGTTAACAAATATAAAATAAATAAATCCACATCTATATTCAGAAAATCAAACTATTTAATGCCATTGGCATCTTCTCTGTGTTTTGTCACTGCATTTCTAGCTATAGCATGCATCACATACTTTCTTAGATATTCCCTAGTATTTATTTGATCTTTCTCATTGTCTGTCTGTCACACCACAATCACAATCCACAAGCACGTTTAATACAATGCATTGTACTATTTAACTGAGCCCACTTGTGCCTAAGACCATTATTCTTCACCAGTTATTCACCTTTTTTAACAACTGTTTACATGATTTGTATCTCTTAGCCATATACTCCAGGCATATGAGTAGTTCTGTTCAGAGACCCAGTATGGAAGACAACTGTGTTCCATTATTTCTGGATCACCCTTTACAGGGATAGCTCCATAAGCAATGCAGTTGACCTAATTATAGTATGGTTCATATTTTCATGGGTTCAAAGGTTTGGTGAACAAGTTTAAGGCCTCTTGACCATGCATGATCTTGATGATCAGGATTCCATTGTGAAGCTTGCAGATGTCCATTTAGGTATCCATTTCCTTCCTGAAGGCATGGGCTGACTGGATGTGTTTAATTAAGAAGGCACATTTATTCCAGTGTCATGGGTGTCTTTGAGATATGAAGCTGTTGTACTTCATTGTACAGCTGATATTAATTTTAATTATGACTGAATACCTTCTTGTGTTAATGTTCACTGAGAGGGGCATTTTAAACAAATAATTTCAGATAGTAAGGGTTCATTTAATGGTCTGTATGTCATTTTAAAATCTCTGTTAAGAAGTTTTGAGACAGTGATAACACGCAAAAAGTAGGAATATAATTGCTGTAGGGTTTTGTTGAGTTGCAAAACCCTTTGATTCTCTTTAGGAGCAATCTTTGTGCTTTCTGTTATTGCACCAGAAGTCATAATAATTTTATGGGTAGCAAATGAAAGGCCATTAACTACAATAATGCCTATGTCTTTTACTAATTTGTTAACTTTTAGTTGTTGTCCATCAATAGTGCATAAAACTGAAAGTTTTTTTCTAACTACCACAATTCTTTTTTCTTGACACTGAAGGTTTATCATCATTTGTGTGTAATGTTAAATTCAGCTTAAAGATAGCTGCTGATAGTTGGATTAAGGACAATATTCCAAGTTTGCACTAATCTGCATAGATAATGAGCCAGACACTTGAGTTAGTTTTGACATCTGAGAAGAAGATTCCAAAAAGGACTGACTCCAGGACAGAGTCTTGATATACTTCACTTGTATTCTTACCTGTTGTGTATAACCATGTACCCAAATGTAGAAACAGCTTGATGTGGCTTCAGTTAGTTGCAGATCCCTGAGATTCTATCACAGGCTATAATGTTAAATGTGTTAGCAAGACTGAGGTAAGCCACATAGACACATAAACTTTTGTACAGGACAGTGTTCACTCTAAAACAAAATATGAGGTTAAGCATACAGGATCTACCTCTGACAAAGCCATACTGGGTTAGATGGTGAAAAAGGAGAATTCTTATGTCTGTCTGAGTAAGTTCCATAACAATTCTCTTCATCATTTTGCACAATATACTTGTGACGCTGACTAGTCTGTAATTATTAGGGTCAATGGAATGGCTATCTTATGGGTTGGGGCCACAGTAACCTGCTTTCTAATATCAATGTTCAGCCAGTTTTAAAGTTCTATTAAGAAAATACACAAGGGATATACTGAAGTATTTTAGTGCACAAATTAGGCTTCTTCATTTCTCATGTAGCTCCACATAATTGTTACTTTCAATCTGACTTAGAGCAGAGGTGATTATTTTGGATGTAATTTCAGATGAGATTATGATGCAGGGTAAAAGAATGCATGGGGTTCCCCTCAGTGGCATGAAAATTTGCTCCAAATCTGTATGCTGTATTGTTAGCTATATATGTTTGCTCTGTCATGGTTCTAATACATTACATTCTTGTTTCTTGTCTTTATTTTTCAGATATAATAGTAGTAGGTCATACTATTATAATCAGTCTTGATGGCAAGTTTTACCTTGTGTGAAGCTTTGTTTCATTTAATTGTTTTTGTGAATGTTTTTTTTTTTTTTTTTTTTTTTTTTGATGAGTTGAGTAAAGTTTAAAGGTTTTGTGTGCCCTTAACTTTTGGTTTTAAAATGTTGATTTTGTAACTAAACCATTTATGTTTACTGCAGAAGTTTTGAGTATATTTATACCTCATGTAGGAAAAAATTGCCAGTGCAGTTATTTATAGTGCTATACGGGACTTTGAATGTTTCACCAATAGGTAGTGGGTTGGTTAATATACAAACCCATCTGATTGATGCAAGAAGATTTTTCAGGGAACCGTGGTTTCTACTTGAAAAATCTTAAAGAATGCCATAATTTTTGTTGTAACAGGTAGCACACTTTTCTTTGGTGCAGACAGCTGGGTTTCCACTCTCACACTAGGAAAACCGATTACTGAAACCACATTGCAACATATGGGGATTCTACACTTCTGAGTGTGTTGTCCTTTAGATAAGACATTAAACTGAGGCCCCATCTGCTTGTATTGGTGGTATCTCAGGCGGTTGTAAAAAATCCCATGCCATCTATCATAAAGAGTACTTTTTTTATTGATATATACATTGCATATTATTTACATATTTACATTATTTACATATATTTACAAAGCTTCATACATTTATAAACTTCAGTTTAAGCATCCCCCACTCTTTTATCCACAACCAAAACATTATTTTTTCCAAAATCTTTGTCAGAGTCCATTTCCATTGTATTTAATTTCATTTAGTCTCTCGTTCCATATAGTCCATTAAGCATAAACTATTACTCTGTCCATTTTCTTCACTTCTTCTTGTTTACATGCACCATAATAACCACATTATATTATGTCCATATTTATTTGTTCAAATTTTAATAATATTTTTACCCTATTATCTTTACATATTTTATTCCACAGATTATTGATTCTCACATTTCAAAAATACATGATCAGTAGTCTCAAGCTCTCCACATTTATTGCATATTCTATCTTGTTTTTTTGTATGGCATATTTGCCTTAACTGACAATTTTTGCAAATAGAAAATCTCCATAAAAAATCATTGCATTCTTTAATTTTTTATAGTTATTATATCTCATCATTATGGCTTTTTTCCTTATCTATTTCTAAATCTTTCCATGGATCAGCACAATAAAATGCTTTTATAATACTTAAGTACCATTCCTTTCTATTTTTCTCACATATATTCTTTTTTATTTTCCATAACACAATTTTGTTTCAGTACTCGTTCATTTCTTCATTCACAATGCTTTTACTTCATTTTTTAACTTCCATTCCTTCCCACAATTTTTTGTATTTATAATATAGTATCATTTATATCAAGTTTTTATTTTCCTTCATAATTCCTTTTACTACCTTATATAAAATTAAAGATGCTACATGTTCTATTGGGCTTATTAAACCCAAACCTCCTTGCTATTCTTTCAGATACAGAACCGCTCTTTTGAATGGATTCAGTCTAGAGCCCCATTTAAAAGAGAATCTAATCATCATTAATTCCTTTTCATACTTAATAGGAATCATATAGATGTTAGCAGCATAAGCAAATTTTCCTAATACCATGGTGTTCAACAAGTATGCTTTTTTCTATATGAAAATCTATATGATTTCCAAAAATTAGTCATATCCTTTACTTCTTTGAGTAGATTATCACATTGTTGTTGTCTGTATTCATTCCTTCCAAATGTTATTCCTAAAATATCTATATATTTTTCATTGAACTCAGCACCTCCTGTCATACATTCAAAACCAAATCCTTTACTTTTCTTCTTATTTATACTTAAACCATTTTTTTTAAATGTATACTTAATTTTTTCATTTACTTTTTACATCCATACTTTATTTTTAACAATTAATACAGCATCATCCGCATAATTGTACATTATTGGCAATTGTACTTCCTTCATCATTTTGTATCCACCACTACTTGACAATTCATTAATTTCTTTCACTATTACATTCATAACTAATGAGAAAAGTACATTACTAGCTGGGCAGCCCTGCTTTATTCCACATTATATTTTTAGTTCTTCCTTAATCCAGCCATTTACATTTAGTTTCACATAGTTCCTTTCAGAAACAGATTTTATTACTTGTGATATTATTTGCTTACATTATATGCCTGCAAAATTCCCCATAATGATTTATATTGAATATTATCTTAAGTTTTACTTATATCCCCTATCATAACCTTCACTTCTACAATTTTATTTATGATATCATCAATTATTTATCTTATTATCCGTAATAACTCTTGACTTCCTTTTCCATTTCTTCCAAAAACATTTTGGTCATATATTCTATTCATTTTTTCTGTAACCTTTTTGTTATTATTCTCATAAAAATGTATAATCAGTATTATTCAATGTTACAGGTCTCTAAATTTTATCTCCTCTTTATTTCATTTTTTAAATATAAATGTTATTACTCCTGTACATCTCTCTTTCCAGTTTCTAACCATTCATTCATAACTTCTATTAAAATTATTTTTGCCACTCTTTCATTTCTTTATACATACCATATTCAGTTCCATCCAATCCTGTAGCAGAATTCATGTTAATATCTTTTAGAATTTCATTCAATTTTTTCATGGTTATTTTTGTTCTAAATACTCATTATCTTCCTTATTTATTGTTTCACCTTTATATATGTGTTCTATGTTTTCTTTTCTCTGAACAAATAATTCCAATATATATTCTTTAATTATTTCGTATATTACTTCTTGCGCTCTTATTTGCGTAACTTCTTTATTTGTTAATTCTAACAAAACCAACAAACTGGTGAAATAGAACAAAATCAAATAGTGAACGAAGCTGAAAACCAAAGCCTTTTAGTAGTTTTATTTCAGAATAAAGCGCTTTTCATTGACGCTAATGCCGCAACTTCATCAGATTCAATTAAAAAGTAACATTCAAATGTATAAATAGTTACTTAAAGTCATATGACTAGCATCAGCTGACAAACACAATATATCTAAAACCATTTAAAGCAACATATCCATTTAGATACAATTCTTTAACAAAGACTATCCCCCGGATTCATGAAGCTCGGCGCAATGCCGGTGTAAGGCCTGCGCTGGCCGTGCGGCGTATAAATGGTGTAGTAGCGCCATATGCATATTAACGAAGGTGCGCTGCCACCACATCCACATGCATAGGATACGTGCGCGAGTGCATGTGGCGTTACTAAGCTGCGCCCGGAGGAGTGTCAATGTCGGCTGGCGATGAGCAACCTAAACTGCTAAATATTATCGCCTGCCTGCAATAGTAATTGCACCTATCAGTGTCCATGGATAATGAAACGTATGCAAAGCATGCAAGACAGTTCCCGGCCACACAAAATGGAGAACCAAACAGAAATGCACGCAACACAATATGAGTTTCCGTCCATGGAACAAATGATATTTAAAATCGTGTGTCCATAATGTACTGCACTGTCAGTAGTTATACCCAGTGGAAGTGAAGCGCATCATGTCAGCGCGCCGCCAATACACATGTCTAGCCCCATGGGCATGGTCACCAGCAGTCCCACAGTGGTAGTGATAGTACACAGCTGGGCAGTTGTGGCTATATAACAACCGTAAAGAAACCTGACAGTCCAAATTGTATACCAAACACACACAAACATATGTATATTAAGATGTGCTATATACATGAACAGGAACGTAACCATCACATACACATAGGATGCTATATGTGGAACCGGGATATCCAAAAGCAGAACCCATGCATGCAAATGCAATACGCAACAACCCCTGTATAGCACATAACCCGCACCCATGTCCGAATCTCTACCAAATCCAGCTAGCAGCCTTGCGCAGCCATACACCTACACATAGCGAGTATTCCCCATATGTAATAGGAAGTATCGTCCTAGGCAGTGTCAGGATTGCAAATATGTATCCCACGTTTGTAAACATCCCTTCACAGTTACGTAAATCCAAATGCCCGCGTGTTCATGTTTCGGCAAAATGTGTGTACATCCTGCTTGGGATAAGTAACCTGTTGAAACCTCAGAGTTGTTTACACGCCATGGTGTCCAGTACTGTACACATCTGGACAAAACATGTATGTGTAGTCACGGTACTGCTCAGTTTCTACACAGACATGCAAAACATACTACGCAGGATGGAACAGCTGTCCACCATGCAGGTCACCCCACTAGGGTTGCCACCTGTTCAGATGGCCAAGGTGGGACATCCCTTGTAGAAATGTGAGAATTTGCAGGATAAAACATACCCCCGGCCAGTGCAAAGGACAGAATTACACTTGTATGCCAAGATAAAAGCTTATTCCATAGCATTTGAATAGCTTATGCTATCCCAAATAATAGTTATGTGTACCAGATACAAAATACCTGTATCATGCAACTAGTAAAGAAAATAAGAAATATATTTTTGTCTTAAAATCACAGGACATTTGCCATGTCTTAGGTGTCATCGCAGGACACAACTGTCCAAAGTTGGACCTCCCCTTGCAAAGATGAACAAGTGGTAACCCTACTCCCCACCGAATTATCGACAGTATATATTCAACTCAATCACATACCGACACCACCTCTCAACCTATTACAGCAACAAAATCTGGACAAAGCCTAAAAGGATGGGTGGACAAATAGGGACAGATGTAATTACTGCTCTCACAAACTTCGAAAGTTCACAGAATAATAGTATGTACATAAGCATGAAATGTTGTGAAGGATTTGGGGTAGTCCCCAGTATTACAGAGGTCCGTACATTTATACTGTAACAAACCGTCACATATGTTGACTGTACTACTGCATACCTGTAGTTAATTCATAGTTAAGTCATGTGCAAAATAATAACCCTCGTAAAAATGAATACAGGAAATAGTCAAATGTGAATAGGAACACCACTCACCGTGGATTATGTATTGTAACCACCCCCACCCATATTATGTATTGCCAACATTATAAGCTGCTGACAGGTGCCCAAACACCTGTGTCTGTAAACACAGATAAAATTTTAAAATGGACAAACCCTGTCCATGTGCTTTGTCTGACATTTGAACATGGTCAGGGCAGTTCCGTTCACCAGGCGGACAAGCCTAAACCCAGATCACCACATGAACACTGTGACAATTAAAGACCTGTATGTGTCAGGACTATAAGCCTTGGGGTTCTGAATATCCCTGCAGTGATTAAATATGCAGCTTGGATCCAGAGCAGTAGGGAATAGGGAATGTGTAACATGTAGTACCGCATTTTTCCCAGCAGGAGAATGGATGCCTGTGTCGTAAGTGAAGCGGTGAGGCATATGTTAATGTAGCTATGTACTATGGGTATGCATATAAATGAGTCAGAACACCAAACGTATAGTGGTTACAGCATCCGGCCAACGTGAATGCAGTCCCGGTTCAACTACAACTACAGCACATATAATGTGAAAGTGTAATGAATGCGTCTGTGCTGTACATACAGTTAAATATGTAAAGGTGAACGTGTGTTTCGCATACGTCCGTTAACCGGATTACAGATAATATACTAGTACTGTCACAAGTAATAAAGCCCACGTAAGCACAAAGACTTAGTAAACATATGTAACCCACAATAAGGATATGCATGCGCGCCTGCGCGTAACCCACAATAAGGAAATGCAAGTGCGCCTGTGCGTGTGTGATCCGCTCACAGCATAGTAAATTAATGCTGTTTCCCACGTTAGTTATACATGGCTCAAACCTGTTAACCCCGTAAAGTATGAAACTGGACAAAGGCATGCAAACTACCGATACAAATAGGGACAAACCCCAGATATGTGCCAGAACAAACATAGAAAGTGGATAGAATAACGGGTGTGTCAGTAGCATGGATTCTCTGAAGGGTATGCAGTCGTAACCTGAACTGCTTGCCAGAATTCCCCACCGTAAGTCTCAAATGAAATGCCACTACATTGCCAGATAGACACAGGTTTATGTAAAACACAATCAAGATAAAGAGGCAACCAGCTGTACACTCTGCGACAATCTGTACAGTGGAAAGGTATGGTATGGATATAGATATATGTGTATACGCATAATCCACAGACGTAAACCAAAGCAAGTTATGAAATGAGGATTGTACATGTATATATGTATACACAACAGACTTATGTCCCGTAGATATGACATATGTACATAAATAGGCCACGTTATAGCTAATATGGGTAGACAAACAGACATGCATGAAAGGTGAATAAACCGCTGCATTCCAAACCATTGGGCAGAAAGTGACAGTCCAGCAAGTTCTACACTTTAAACATGCAGATAGGTGTCCATTGCAGGACCCCAAAAATTGATCCATACGTAGTGTCAACCGACATTGACGCAAAATAAGTGACCTCAGCAAATACGATATAGCTGTACATGCAACAGTATCAGGTGCAAGGGTGATGACACATGTGTCTGTAGAATGTATGATGTACGAACTGATATCTGGAGAGTGGGGAGTGCATATAAGTGTCTCCACACTTCAGTACCGCACACATTAAACATGTGTAATGGGTACTGTAGAGGGTTGTCAGGTATGGGAATCATGGGTATGCAGAAATGGGCCTAGGTGTTGTTTGGCAGAGATTTTGTAGGCCTGCCCCGTGGGAGTGATGTGGGTATAGCATACGCCTATATTATCAATAATGGGGCAAACCATCCACTGGATATTGCGTAAACCATTTTGGCAATATGTAGGGTCCTATATCAGTGTCATGTAGGCGATTATCATGGATGGACATGCGTACGACCAAGATGGTACCCATAACTGTCAAACTGTCAGAATAACACAGCTGCACTAAGCCATAGTACATGAAATACAAATAGCGACTATATTAGATATACCCCAGACAAAGTCAGAACATTGTGAGAATACTGGCATAGCCAGGAATACGTATGTTATGAGTGTTACTAATCATGTAATGGAAATGTCAGTCACTATTATCTAACCGCACAGTTCGTAATGCCTTGCCAGCAATTTACCAGAAAGGCACATTACTATGACAAATGTAACAAGGGCAAAGGTCAAACGTTGGGGCGTTTGCCCATAATGTGTACAGGTTAGGGGTATGAAGGTAACCTGTCCAAAATACATGTACAGAACTAGTGATACTAGGTGGACAGGTGAGAAAAAAGACATCAAGACAAATGAGAAAGCATGTGCAAGTCATACGCATGTATTCCGACAAATGTGAATGACAACGTATGCCCTGTGAATGTAAATGTGGAAGGTTAACAGACACAAAAGTAATGTGTCCCTCAGGGTGTCATGCAGTGTCACCGTAACAATGTCCAGTCCCCCATACTCGTACGTGAGCTCTGCCACTGACGGAAAGCACAAATACCGGCGCACACATATGGTACATGATAGACCAATTAGTGTGGATAAGCAGCTGTTGGCCTGTGTGAGGAATACAACTGTCTGGGTGGGTGTGTCCTGCAATATAAATGTAATGTTATGTGGCCTGTGATGCCGCCATGCAGTGTGTGTATTGGTGTCAGAAAGTTGATATCTTGTATCAGACACATACTCCGCAACTGTACAGATTTACGCAGAATGTGCAGAGTTCTGCCTCATATGTTTGGTGTGTTCCACGTAACATCAGTAACATTCTGGCACTTTCCTAATAACTGACGTCATGAAATAATGATAAACATGTGATTAAGACACCAAATCTGACAGAAAAGCCATACTAATGCAAAACCTATTATTGTGTCAACTATCTACGTTTGTAAGAGCAACATGTCAATACTGCCCCTATGTGTCCCACCATCAGATAAGGCCTTGTCCAGAAATTTGCTCTAGGAGGTGGAGTGGTATGAACAGAAACAGATACATGTGTGAGGAAACAGCAATATCGACTGCAAGATAACGCAGAAGGTATGAAATTCGCTGCAGTAGGACGTTCAGTACTGTCCGCAGTTATGTGCTGACATGTCAGATGACACAGCAGTCTACATGAAGTACCTATAGAGCTGTCACCTTTACAAATGATGATAGTGGGACATACCCACAGCCATGCACACAGCACAAATAGACATACACACATCAAAACTAGGCCATGATACATGAAGCCTCCTGCGTGTACGAGTACAGTGAGAGTACAGCAAGGATAGATGTCTGCCAAGATATACAGCAAACGCCTGTAAGGGCGTGTAACACCACCCATAACACAGATGTTGCATGGACAATGTTGGGATTTGCAACATACTCCATTGGTATGTGAAAGCTATGCAAATATGCGATACATGAAACAGTCAGCTGTCTATGCAAGAGCAGAGTTATGGGCAGAAAATAGATTATATATACATATATATATATATATATATATATATATATATATATAGAGAGAGAGAGAGAGATACAGACATACACACACACACATGTGGCAGGGCTGGTAATCAAACCTACACATTACTACCCTATCACACTACAGCATGACGCATTTACAGAACACGCTACCGAGATTACTAAACACAGCAGACACACAGGCATTCTACTAGGTGCATGTCAACATCCGCAAAGACAAAGACGTCAGCAGGATATATCTGTGTTGCGAAGCGTCTAAAAGCATAACCTGAGTCCCCAGGCGGACGGGAGCATGCACACACACACACACACACACACACACACACACACACACACACACACACACACACACACACACACACACACACACACACACACATCTGGCAGGCCTGGGAATCGAACTTACACCTAACTACCCTATCACACTACAGCATGACGCATTTACAGAACGCGCTACCGAGATTACTGAACACAGCACACCCAGAGGCATACTTCTAGGTGGGTGACATCATCCGCAAAGGCAAAGACGCCGATAGGGAATGTATGTGTTGTGAGGCAACTAAAAGCATTACTGTGTCCCCAGGCAGCTGGAAACACACACACACACACACACACACACACTTGGAAGGGCTGGGAGTTGAACATACACCTAACTACTTTAACACACTACAGCATTACGCATTTACAGAACGCGCTACTGAGATTACTGAACACAGCACTCCCAGAGACATACTTCTAGGTGGGTGACATCATCCACAAAGGCAAAGACGCCGATAGGGAATGTATGTGTTGTGAGGCATCTAAAACCATTACTGTGTCCCCAGGTAGCTGAAAACAAACACACACACACACACACACACACACACACTTGGGAGGGCCGGGAGTTGAACATACACCTAACTACCTTATCACACTACAGCATTCCGCATTTACAGAACGCGCTACCAAGATTACTGAACACAGCACTCCCAGAGGCATACTTCTAGGTGGGTGACATCATCCGCAAAGGCAAAGACGCCGATAGGGAATGTATGTGTTGTGAGGCATCCAAAAGCATTACTGTGTCCCCAGGCAGCTGGAAACACACACACACAAACACACACTTGGAAGGGCCAGGAGTTGAACATACACCTAACTACCTTATCACACTACAGCATTACGCATTTACAGAATGCTCTACCGAGATTACTGAACACAGCACTCCCAGAGGCATACTTCTAGGTGGGTGACATCATCTGCAAAGGCAAAGACGTCGATAGGGAATGTATGTGTTGTGAGGCATCTAAAAGCATTACTGTGTCCCCAGGCAGCTGGAAACACACACACACACACACACACACACACACACACACACACACACACACACACACACACACACTTGGCAGGGCTGGGAGTTGAACATACACCTAACTACCTTATCACACTACAGCATTACTCATTTACAGAACGCGCTACCGAGATTACTGAACACAGCACTCCCAGAGGCATACTTCTAGGTGGGTGACATCATCAGCAAAGGCAAAGATGCCGATAGGGAATGTTTAGAGAGTGAGCAGTCTAAAAGCATATTACTGTCCCAAGGTAGACGTACACAAACACGGCAGTGCTGTCATCAGTCCAACTAAATATCTACAGAGCACTACAACACTAAATAGACACGGGATGCGCCACAGACAGTAGACCCTTCAAGAGAGCAACCAGTGTGTTCAATGCAGGCATCCATCGTGACATTGAAAATAGACATCGGTTGCCTGGATGACCACCATGGCTATACAGGATGTCAATGGCCATGCCCACATGCTTAGTATCACATGTCTGTTTGGAATGTACTGTGTGTCCATCTACACAACGGCGTACTGGGCATGCTCACACACTTAGCAGTTGCAAAGGGCCATCTTGCATGCACATGGAGTCTAATCACAGAAGGGCGCAGTGTGGAATGTACTGTGTGTCCATCTACACAATGGCGTACTGGGCATGCTCACACACTTAGCAGTTGCAAAGGGCCAACTTGCATGCACATGGAGTCTAATCACGGTGGAATGTACTGTGTGTCCATCTACACAACAGCATACTGGGCACGCTCACACACTTAGCAGTTGCAAAGGGCCATCTTGCATGCACACGGAGTCTAATCACGGAAGGGCGCAGTGTTGAATGTACTGTGTGTCCATCTACACAATGGCGTACTGGGCATGGTCACACACTTAGCAGTTGCAAAGGGCCAACTTGCATGCACACGGAGTCTAATCACGGAAGGGCACAGTGTGGAATGTACTGTGTGTCCATCTACACAACAGCATACTGGGCATGCTCACACACTTAGCAGTTGCAAAGGGCCGTCTTGCATGCAGATGGAGTGTACACACAGAAGGGCACAGTACAGAAGGGCACAGTAAGGTAAAACTGTCCTCACGCACAGGGCAGTCACACATGCAGTGACTTATACACACACAGCTGCCATCACAGCTGTCACAGGTGCAGGTCACACACGTACACACTGCAGTGTACACTGTAGCTGTCAAGTCAGCACCATGTCATCGGTGCAGCACTACACAGCCTTACGGTCCCACAACACCATGTGACACATGACCACTGGGCTGTACAGTGGTGTACACCAGCTGTGCAGAGTACACATGTACCAACAGGGATCCAACAGGTGTTATGCATTGCAATGATACCAGTATACATGAACAGGTTGGCTCAACACATACCACAGCCCTTACACAGCTGTGACACCTGACTGTTGCTGTACGCCAATGAACACACATCTGGATATGTCATACATGTGATTGTGTGGATGTGTGCATGGACTGCACACACAACACATACATACATAGCCTTTGATGTACCACATGCATAACATTGACCTAATCAATGCTACACACATGAATGGAAGGTGGGCCCATGTCTGTTGAATGCTCACACTACAGGGGGTAGCAGTGTTGACCGGGACACATACCCTTGTACTGGTCACCTGTAACACCCGTGATATCATACCGCAGTCCATGTGTTATGTATGTCAACACACATGTCCAACAATAGCAATGCATACAAACATGGCAACAGGAGACACATGTGACATCTGTACTGTGCATGCAGCAACCATGCATGTGCAGTGGCCGATGTCCATAACATAGTTGCACCCACCTACGACATGCAGACGCAATGCAGACCCATCATTTACACCCGTATACGGTGACATACAAACAGCACGTATGGAGGGATGTGTGTACATAACGTGGTGAACCATCTGTCTAGATGTATGTGTGCAGGGGGTGGCTCACAGTTGTGTCACGCACCATCCTATCTTGCCATGTGCAAACAGTACGCTATGTCGCTGTTACGTGATGGTGCTGACATAATGCATATACAGCGGTCAGGCGTGAACAACTATATGTCACATGGCACCTGTAACACCTACAACCTCCCGTGTGCATATAGCAGCACATCTGCCAGATATAGCGTTGGTACACATAATGCAATCAATACTGCTGCATGTCTATCAAACGTGTCATCATATGGCAGGTGTATCATTCCCAGCACTGCCATGTGTATCCGAATGTGTGACCAGGGATGCCGCATATCACGGGGAATATGTCCCAGTTGGAACACATCCCTGTACACCATTGTAGAGATCTGTACATATGTCAGTGTGGGAAGCATGATGTCGGCTGGTGTGGTGCATCACACACGTCGGCTGTCCGTATACACATGTGTGGTCACCACAGAGTGTGTGTGTCTGTATGTATGCCTGGTGCTTGGTGTGAGGGTGTATGCTAATATACGGTGGGAAATTATTACTAACCCCATGTGGTGACTAACCCGTAATGGTGATGCATTGCACAACCCTGTTGATGCCATAGGTCCCAGCCATACTGGCTACCTATGCATGTCCCTTCTCTGTGACATGTTGTATGGGTGCATAGTACTGTGAGGGTGATGACCACACAGGCAAGGGTCCCCACCTGCACACTATGGGGTGTGCATTATAATGGTGTACACCCCGTGAATGTGGCCATGTTCCCATACTGTTACAGGGTCCTACTGCTGCACAGTGTGGCCTCCAGCTACCAAGTGACACCTCACATCATCATTGGCCAGGCCGCTGTGCACAACCCCTGCACCATGTCACCATACCTGTAATGTGTCCTGCTATGTATGTCACGTCTCTGTCCAGTGTAGCCTGTGACACCGACCACATGCGTCAGGTGCAGTATATGTGCAGACATCTGTGTCATGTTGGTGTGTCCAACAGTCAGGTTGAGGGTACATGTAGCATGCTGATATTGCCAGACGTGCCTGTGAGTAATCCACAGTTACAAGTGGGGGACTGCAAACACTGCTACCTGTAGGCACATGCAAGTACACCATAGGAGGGAACCAGCGTATCACAACCAACATGGTACTACAGATGTAACTGAGACACATACCGTGAACACATCACAATGCATGGTGCACCTGCACTACATGGTATGACTGCTGCATGTCGACAGTACACAACCTATGTCACATACACATCTCTCAGTATTCACACACAACCACTGCAACATACACATCCCTCACTATGCATACACAGGTATTACATACACCTCTCACTATGCTGTTCACCCTGTGCATCAGAATATTTGTGCATAACCCTGCACCAATGGAGTGGATGACAGGGATGCGGCACAGGCTTCATCATATGCACAGGGTGATATGTTTGCCAGGGGCATAGGCTGCACCAATGGATAACATCATGTGTGTGTGTAAGGGCCGGTGAGTTGGCTGGACATGTCTGTGCAGAATGCATGTGGATGTTGTGGAGCCCTACAGTTGTGTTTGCTGTGTGCGTGTATGTTTGTACACAGTTCTGCCATTTGTGACACCTGAATGGGGTATAATTGATTGCCCCAGATTGTACAGAGCAGGTTGTACAGCTCACTGTGTCTGTCCACGACCACGTGACCTGTGCCTGCCTGGGGTTACATGGGCATTACCAGGTGGAGGTACAGAGTGGCTACTGTCCGACGACACATGTCCACTGGAACCGTGTCCCCACTGAGACCGTCCAGGGCCACATCCACGTGGCCTGCTGTGTCCTGGTGTTGACAGCGCAGCACCAGCTGCACTGCTACTGCTACCGGCACTATGGGAGCGGGCATGTGAGGTGGCACGCTCACGTCGACCTACACTAGGTGGTGTTGCTGGCCTACGTCCACGTGGCCTATGCCTCACTCCTACCAGGTGTTCCAGCACAGACAGCTCCCGCTCGCGGATTTCCATGCCTCGGTCAAGGATTCCGACCATTTCACCTAATCGCCTATCCAGAACATTAGCAATCTGCTGTTGAGCATTTGCCAATGCCTGGATGTTGTCATTTAGGGTATGGATAGCAGCCCTCTGCAGCCTCTGCCCTTCTCTGTTCTGCCATTCAGCACGTGCCTGTGCCGCCATTACAGTCTGGAACATGTGTCTGCTGCACTCTGTCCTGCAGGTGCATGTCTGCCAGAGGTCCTCCTACGAGCAGCACCGGCCACATGCCTGTGTGGCACATCTGCAGTCATTACACTGACACCATGGTGTGTAGACACACCTTCTGTAGCCACCACATGTTCCTGTTTCACGCCAACAGACGCTGACTGTCCTTCCGCTATGGCCACCGGTGATGTGGTATGTGTTGGCAGCAGAACTGTGTGCGGGGAAGAGGGGGACATAGCAGGGATGGTAACCATTGGCACAGATTCAGCCCCTGCCAACCCTGCCTGTACCTCATGCATATGTTCATCACCGCTAGTATCTGTGGGGACACTAACATCAGATGGACCGCAGGAGGGTAATGCACCTACATCACCTGTGAATGCAAAGAAATACTGTAAAGTACAATAGACAGAGACACACACACACACACACACACACACACACACACACACACACACACACACACACACACACACACACACACAGACACACACACACACACACACACACACACACACACACACACACACACACACACACAGACACACACACACACACACACACACACAGACACACACACACAAACAGACACACAGACACACGCACACAGACACACACACCTACACAGACACAACCAGACACACACAGACACACCATGCATGTGATTTGTCAGATGGCATGCAGCATGCCTGCGATACAGCAGAGGGCATGCAGCTCAGACATTAATAGTGTTAGTAAGCATACCTCCCTGGGATGCACACTACAGCAAGCAGGTGTCATATCAGTAGCCATGCAGTTCACACAATCATGGTAGTATGCATGCATCCCCATGATACACCATGTGGCCCAGAACAGGATAATAGTACACATGGCTGACGTGACCTTGACATGTAATCTGCTGACATGTGCATTAACAGGAATACATGTTTGACACAATGGTGTCCTGACACAAGTACAGCATCATAATGGGCTTCACATTGCAGTGTTGTGTGTATGCCCTACAGATAGAATGCATGTTTAGCAAATGTGCATGAGCATGGGAGGGTAGTGTGAGCTGTCTACATTGCTATACAGTGTGAAGTACAGACACTGTGCCATTGCATGGCAACATGAGGCATGTATGTTGCTGTAGAATGCATAATATGTACACATTGCATAGCCATAACTGCAACACAGTCGTGATGTTCAACATATCGTATATGGTAGGCTTCAGTGACACCTCCAGTAGCTGTGCACAGGCTTTTAGGTTGTCCAGTGTACCACATCAACTGTATAATCAGTCAACTAAGGCTATAATTGGACCATGTGTGGGCAATGTGCAACAGGGTGTATACACATCCCAAGTACTGTGTGGCTACATGTCTCTGGCCATCTCTCATGGCCATCTGTGCACATGTGTTGGCCGATTGTGTGTGATGGGCATCTTTTCCACATGTCTGTGTTGTCCCATATGACATACACCCACAGATGTCAGATATGTCACAATCCACAGGGCTATGCAGACAACGGGTTGTATGTTTGGTATGTGGGGTATAGGTCATGTGATAGTGTGACAATATTGCAGTCAGAACACTACATGTCTGGGACATGTCAGGTGGCACATCACAATGTGTGCACCCAATGCAGGGGCATATGACACAATGGTGACACCTGTGGGCTGCCCATATCACAGCTCACTGTGTGGTACTGTGTGCGTACCACACATGTTGTTCCAATGCATACTACATATGCCTCCATTGTAGAACACCTCCACCGTTGTATGCACAGCCAACCACACATGTCACAATGACAAGCACTGTGGTTTCAAGTCGGTGTATCATTACATTTGTATATATTGCACATGGGTGGCGTGTGTGAATGAAGGGTGGTGCGACCTGCATATCATGACTGGAACAAACATCAGGTGTGCAAGTGTTAACTGGCCACATGGCAAATAGATCTACACTGTAACATGCCTGATACTGATTACAGTTTCACCTGCAACGGACCCATGTCTGTGCAGCACGCCAGAGGTACCTGTATAGGGGTGACACACCAGTATGAACATTATCCATGACTGTATGACAGCCACAGGTTGCACTGTGCATGTGAACACATTCACCTGTGTAATAGCATATAGTATGCACGTGTGCATACACAATGTAGCATACTGTAGTATGCAGCATGTGTGTCCACATACCTGGCATATGTTGTTACTTTACATAATGTACAGTGACACATGCAACTACATGGGATATAATAGCCATATGTGCAGTACTGACTTACCAGGCAACTCCAGGCTCATTGGTTGGGAGACACCCACCTCCACGACGGCAGCTAGTGTTTCTGGATGCTGTGCCCTGGGTGTCCCCAGACTGGCCAGTAGTCCCTCGGTGTGTGTGAGTGGGGGCTGGGTTGGTGGCCCACCACCTGTTCCACCTTGTTTCCTTGCGATTGCAGTGGCACGCTGTTTTGCATGTTGTACCAGGTCCGTGCAGTGTCTGTGCACCTGCTGGTAGGTGCGGTTATGGCCACCCACATCATTCACCCTCCTGCGTAGATCCTGCCACAGGTCATCCCGCTGCTGGGCATGCTGTGGCACATGGCTGAACAACAAGTCATAGTTGTCATGGAGCTGTGGGATGAGGACATCATCCTCCTGTCCTGGCGGGTGTATGCTGGGAGGTGTGTACGGGGCATTATCTGTAAGACATAATGATGGTGACAGGTCACAGTTTCAGAGATGTACAGAGATACTGCTGCACATACATTTCTATGACATCTACTACATCTGCACAGTTATCTTTGCAAAGCATCATGACACTGACACGACTGACGTGTTTGTCACACATGTCACACCCATTATGCATTAGATATCATCACCATATATGTGTGTCACCTCATTACAGTGTTCATACTCCATGTAAATGCTGTCTTGCTGTGGGCATGTCTATTTTCCTGCACTTGTGTTCTTACCTATCTGCACATGCCTCGATGTGTCCACGGTACTACTGTTGACCTGGATGCTGTGTATATGTCACATATCAACACAGACACAGCCGTAATGGACTTGAACAGTGACAATGCACACATACGCATGGACACCTGTACATGCATGTGTTTTGCCATATACATCTACACAGCACTGTACAACTGTTCAATATCCTTTCACGGATCGCCTGTATTGCACATGTGATAGACATGGGACAATGGCTAGTCAGATGACATTCGCAGGGATGGTCATCAACCATAGCATGTGCGGGCACGGTTTCCATGTTGTAACAGACAGCCAATGTGCCACCGCAAGGTGCATCAGTGCCACATTACTGATCCAGTCAGTTGAAAGTACATCTACCATGCGGCCCTCACACCATGTATGACTGGGATGACATGTGCAGCTTTGATGGACAGGGTTGCATGGTATGGCGGGAGTATGTCACATATATGGCACAGGGATCTGTCCAGCCTGTGGCGATTCTACTATTAGGATGGTGGCTGTCCATGACATATGTCATATAGATCAGGATATGGACAAGTAGCATGTCCATCACCATGGTGTAGCAAATGTCCTTCTGCAAGGTTAACAGCATGCTGCATAGTGGAGGTGTGGATTGTGAAGGCTGGTATCACACATCCATGCATAGCCATTACCCCTTACAGGTGGTATGTGATCCAATATTGGTCACCACAGTGCTGTATATGCCTGTCCAGTGATCTCCGTGCTCATGGATGGCACCCTGACATGACATGGGTACCTCTTATGACTACCTAAGGGGCCTGGAGAAGTCACCATGTCGGGGGGTGCACTGCACAGCACCATCCCTTACACAGTGTCCATAATGTTGACCACAGCCTAGGTAGTAGTTTATGGGTACAGGAATGTTCACCTAGCGGTGACACTGCTGGTATCATCCATCAGACTGTGCACAGATATCACACACCTCACCCACACAGCCCATTCTGTATGTTGTTCACAACACTGACACAGCTATACTGATAGGTCATGGTCATTCACAGCCTTACATACACAGATGCCTAACATTTGTCTGTGTGGTATGGGCTACAATGAGGGTGGGGTACAACACATTAACCCTGTTCTACTGTATCTGGCACTGATGTGCTGTGCACATGTCAATCTTGCACCTTTTGTAGTTGTGAGTCTGTCAACAGGCCACTGGTGGAACACTCCTGTGACATGCAAAGGTATTTGTAATCAAATATCCGTGCTGTCTTGTACATCTGTACTGCTAACATCTACAGTGTTAATGGTTCATGGACATGCACACCATACTCAGCAGGGTTATAGTGCGGTGCTACCCTAAATGACTGTCATCACCACTTGTGGGTTGATATTATCCAACACCCTATCTGTATTGTATGGTCATGCTAGGCACTTGTTCAGAACTTGTGAGCATGTCATGAGCTACTGATTACTATAGCACCCATTCCACACCATTTCCCACAGGTACACTGGCTGTCCTACACTTCCCAGCTTGCTTAAGGTACGACAGCTGTTGTACACATGTAAATCACATATCGTGTGGGACATGGTTGTATATACAGGCATGTCCAACTGTCACGTACCAGTGCTACTGCCTGTCTATATGAGGGATATGTACATGTGGCAATAGAGCAATTGTCTCATGGACACATTCAATGCTCACCTCCCAACACACGGCACTACAGCCTGTGGGGGATGCACTTCTGCAGCCGTGCTGGGCCCATAGCTCTCAGGTGTACCTCATTATGAGGAACGTACCTCATTTGGGGTTCTAAAAGGTGTATGTTCCTCAAGGTTCCACATTGGAAGGGTCTGTCACACATTCATTGTTGTAAATAGTTTACCTGCTAGCCATGGCTAAATAGATGGGAATCATATTAATTCATTGGAATATCTTTTTTATATGTAAGACCAGCCTATTGTAGCCATCATATGCCCTTCCTAGTTGACGCTGTTAGTAAGCCAGTTGTAAGTGTTCCACGTTTTGCCCATTTGTCACACAGTATGAGGGCTAATGTTCCTCAGTTTGGGGACAGGAGGCTGACATCTATGGCTGGGGGTAATGCTGTCGCCAACCCTGACTGCACCTGACAGTCATTTGGGGATGTGTAACATTCGCAACACACCCCACCCATCACATAGTATCACATGATCTACACCACTGGCCACACCTACGAGAACAACTTGTGCAGTACGTCTCCATACTCACTGTAGGCACCAGAGGTAGACCCCATCATGGAAGACAACATCACCAGCTTATAGCCCACAGACTCATGTGTGCCCATCACATACAGCCAATAGTGAGTTATAACATTCACAACACACCAGTCATAGCTGACTCTGTAGGGAGTCACACTGCAGTTCCACACAGCAGGCTACACAAGGCGTTAGTCGCTTACATCTTGCTGTTGGGTAACTGCTTCTGCAACATAACCTATGCACCCATGCCACACCTCACCAGGTATGATATGTCTGTCATTCGCCATGTTAGTGTGACTGCCCTGTGATGCCACTTCACAGACTACGTGTGCAGGGACATGCAATAGCTCACCAGTCTTATAGCCCTGAGGGTGTGGGCCTAGCCCTGGGGAGCATTTTGCATTCGTCCGGACACGATACCACTGTACAATGACCGACTGTGTCACTTCAACAGTTGCCTATGCTCCTATTGTCATTCCACAGGCATGTGGTATCTGTCCTCTATGACTGTCCTGGTCAAACACAATGCTGTGGCACAGATGACTTGCACCTGTCAGCCCTGGAAGTACAGCTCACATGTAAGGCTCTTGCTGCTTCTATACTGCCTGTCTTGCACAGTTTCCAATAACTGTCACCGGCAGGGCAGTAACTGGCAGGCACAACATGGGGTCATGTGACACAATACTTGCATCTTCCTCTGTGACACATGCAGGCAAGGCACACCTTATAATGCACCACTCAAACATCTCTGCAGTGACTGGGACCTGCCTCTAGGCTCTGCAGAGCACACCTGCAATTACAGGTTATAGACAGACCATACCTTTCAGGCACATACCTGGACCGGCACACCCACAGCTGAGGGGTTCCCATATCCCACTATGTTTTGCACACATCCTGGCAAGTTGCTTAGCACAATGCATCAGAGGTGCTCCACGTGCAACTAACTGTGTCCGGGACCACTATACACATTGTAACAAGCAACAGAGTCAACATCATACCCCACGGGTAACATACCTTCTATGTTGGTATAGTGGACAGTCGGCCTCAGACAGCTACTACTGATGTGTGACTGGCACTACCCCACACTTCACTGGGATAGCCACTCATGTACCAACACATCCATGAGTCATACCCTCCGCTCTGCTGGATCAACCCATACACACCACCTCCAAGACCTACATTACCCTTGGCATGAACACTACAACCATGTGACTGGTGTTACACACCTGGGGTTATCCCCTCATTGGTGGATTCCGAACATATGCTAATCGACCTTGTTAGCCACATCCCAGCAACACACCCATCACAGCATACACAGTACATGTGTACTACAACACCTACTACAGACGTCTGCTGACAGCGGTTGTTAACATCATGACACCCATGCAGATGGACAATGCACATACAAATGCTGACACATACCCCAGTGCACTTCATTAGCATGTACACAACTGCATGGATCATGCTATTCCACACAGAGCCATGATGGTACACACCAGATAACAGACGCCACTCTGGTGGTCATGTTCCATGGACATATGATGTACAACAACAGGTGTAGGCTGTTGCACAGTGGTGTACATTCCCATGTGTGGGGTGGCTGACTGGTCAGCCGTGGTGGGGCCACAGGGTCCCTCATCACATACTCCAAGACTAGCTACATAAACATGACTGCCACACATTCCGGGCTGTACCACCAGGCATTATGGTGGTATGTCAGTATTCAATGGCAACACCCACATCTGCTATCACATACAACAGTCACTCAGGAACATTGCAGACCCAGGTATTGTTGGCAACATGCTGGAGGATGGATTCAATGCTGACAGTACACCCTCTCACTCACTACAGGGCCGCAATCCATACATGAACATTGTGGTGTCCCTGTGGTCACACCTACACAGTACTGACCTACACTCTATATGTCCTGGGACACTGGCCCCATGTCACCTTCCAACGTCTCAGGCTGTGATGTCCACCAACCTCTGAATTACATGTCTCCCCACTAGGCCACCATATTCAGTAATAGCCTTGTTTCAGACATTGTAGCCCCTGAATGGCACACAGCAGCATTTATCACACTACACACAGGTGGCACCGCATTGCACGAGTGGGACTATAGTCCTACACACCTGACTGGACTGTTCTGCATGGCTATGGGGCACATCATCAAGGACGTCATTCACAGAGACATTGTTGGGGGTTGGGCTTGTTAAGGCCAGAGCATGGCCCCTACACATGGTGGACTCCTTTCATATAGTTACCAGGGCAGTTGCTGATGGTACAGGAGTCCACACATCCTACATTGTCCTCTCATTGCCTTTCAGCACCATTCCCCATTCTGGTATTGACAACATACACATCCACCTGCACATCGTACCCTGTGTCTCAGGATATTATGCTATGTGGCTCATGGACAGGACACACAGTGAGGCCAGCATACCATAGTACCTACTACATGTCAGGTACATTTGGCATACCACGGTCCTTAGTCATAGGGCCCCTCATGTTCAGTATGTGCTTCCCTGTGGAAAAGGCTGGCACAGGGGACTTTCTCTGCCTAGCTTTCAAACCCCTACATACAAAGCGCCATGATTGCTCCACCAGCTGATACTGACTCCAACCATATGGGTGTCGCTGTGACAGATACATAATATGACTATCATGGCATCAAGCTGCATGACACAAGGTGCATGCACATCACCTTTGCATTACACCATTCACCCACTGACTATCACATGGATGGTAGTCCCCTACATACATATCAAATTGTACATGTTTGCAGTACACTCATATGTCGCACCCACTCCTGTGGTTACCGTATTGCCACTGTGGCATGGATATCCTTCTACGTGGCCACACCTATCTGTACTGGGTGTGTAGCTGGTACATAGGCACCCATTGTACCTCTGGACTCAAGACATCTGCACGCATTCATGGGTACACCACCCCATTTTGGGTGTACCTTACACAACAGCTACAGCTTTACATGCCACAACATTAACACGCCATGACGTTTACTGAGCTCCGACAGTTTAAATATGTGGCTGCGCTATGGACACCACATCTGTACACATTTGCATACTACATACTCAGGGGTGACCTCTACTGATCAGACAGGGCCTATGTCCACAACATTATTGATGGATGTACCCCTCATACGCGACATAAGCAGAGGCCACTGTGAGCAACATGCTCATGGATATGTGCACACATGCCACAATGAGTGGGATGTGCTTCTGGGTTACATTTCCAAACCAGACACTCACCATGCTGTGGAACATAAGTCCTATGTACATCACGCAGGGACACTCAGTAGCATTGTTCATGTGATGTCTCCCTTGGTGGTTGGGAGACACATGTAGGCCTGGGATCACTGCAGTGGCTGTACTGTGCAGAGGTGCAGGTGACACCTGGCTCTGCTGTTCACAGGACACTACCCTGGAGAGATGCCACTAGTGTGAACACTGTAGTTGTGCTTACACATGGACTTGCCAGACTGCATAGTACCCCACTATGCACCTGTGCAGCTATTACATGTCCTTTGTGCATGGTTACTTGGTAGCCCTTCCATTTAGATTAGCTATCATGCTATTACTATGTCCCATACCTACAGGCCATATGTATCCTGTTATTGTACATACCAATAGATGATACCTGTGGTATGCATGATATGCCTGTTATGCTGTGTAGAATATCTGTCATATCTACCTATAATACTATACATTACACATATTTCACATAGTATCCCATAATGCAAAGTATACTTGCACAGCGGGACCACCTTACATATGTCATTAACGTTATATGCCCATACACATGCATGCTGTGACAGTATATCAACATATACTATCCTCTGCTATGGCACGTCCTTGTTGGACATACCCTACTACTGACGGCGGGTTGTATGGCATTGTTCTGTTTAATGCCCTCATGTAGCATCCCTTGTGGTGTCTGTGCTGTGTACCTTGTGTCCCACTGCTGGACGCACAGTTTCTACAAGCGTTAGTATGCTCAGCAAGACATCACTACATAAATACCTTTCCCCACTTTATGCATTGCGGACACGTTTAATTAATGCAAACCAGGCTATACATACAGTACAACTAATTAATACAGATCATGCTATACATAACCTTACATATCGGGAGTTCTACATACCTTGTTGTCGTTACGGCGTTTCATTTCTATATCTCTCACAGTGTTTCAACTGTTATTCGGTATGAGCATATGGTTTGAATGTCTGGCAAGTCATCCTTATATATGTCGATACCTGAAACATGTGGATTCATCCCGCCAATTGGTGTTCCTGAGTGACTAATTACTTGCATATCAGCTGTGCAGCTACTACATTCGCCAATTACGCGGCGACAGTGGGGTATAATTGGATTCTCCACTTGGGCGTTGCCTATTTGCCCTACCTTCGGGGAGACGGTCTGTATTGTGTTTTGTTATGTGTAACTGCAACTGCTATGCATGGAGACAAGTATAGTTTGGATTCATGTCCCCCGTGGATTGTGTGTGACAGGTAGAGTATTTGGTTCAACATGTGGGTGTACCTGTCATCCTGACGTCTGATAACAGAGTTTTGCAATCAAAACCTGTAACATGGCTGTTTGTTCCATTATACAATGCCTGCAATTTTGCATGACGCCTTTAATTGTGTCTCTCACATGGTATGTTGAGGGTTCTGCAGATGTAATTGACTGACTGGATGTTTGTGCTGCTATTACAGTTTGTATTGCTTTAGTTTCTAGTGTGGGGGATGTCGGTGGTTGTACGTAACATATACGGTTTGTGGGCCTTGCATTTCTACATAATCCGTATATATGTGTGTGGGCTCTGTCCCTAATTAGAGAGCTAACAGTTAGTAGACTTATGTTACGGGATTGTACGTTAGGCCATTGTTAATTGGTTTCTATATCGTCTGCAGGTGAGCTTGCTACTTGTATACCTCCATAATTGCAGCGATATATCAGGGGATATGTGTAAGTGACAGCTATCCCTTGTATTTCTGTCCCAGATATTTGCAGTTATTGTGGTTGTGTTGTTAAAAGAGCCTGTTTGCCATGGGTTGCCACCTTTTCATATGGTCATTGTTGGACACTTGTGGGACACAAAGCGGTGTTTACAGGCCAACACGTAGCCATGGTCAGTACACAGGTAGCACATACTTTTATCTTCACTACATACCTATTGTTGTGTGACTTTGGCTACTTATCATATTGCATGTAACATTTAAGTTTCTTACATACAGGCATAACTATTAAATACGACTGTTACATTATATATGGGACATATTTATGTCCTACCATCTCGGACATTTGCCCTTTGTACTGTTTTATGTCAGGACACACCTGCCCAGGGTGGGGCTGTCCCTCCTACTGTGGGACAGGTAGTAACCGTATGGCTACGGCTAGCTATACCCACACCTACCATACTGATCTGCCTCTGACTTGGCACCAACATACACATGTTGCAGACACACACACACATTACAGTCACACAGAGATGCACACGGCACCCTCAGAGCACAATTACACAGACTACGGCACTCACAGACACAGTTGAACACAGTACCTACGTGGACTGTGACACCGGCAGCGGTGACTAACTGTCCCTTCATATCATCATACTATTACTCACAGATGTACTGTTCCGGTACTGTGTTCTATCGGTCTTTCAGCCTCGTGGTTACGCATGTCGGTATGTTACACATTCCATGGTTGGCGGTATCCTATTTATTTGTACCTCCAAGATGTTATGAATGTCGTTGAACTATCTATTATATTTGCAGATATCGCTGAATCCATCTATGTCACCATATATCCCTCTATTGCCCTTTCTATCTGTATTATATATATGCATATGTGTACATATATATATATTTATATATATATATATATATATATATATATATATATATATATATATATATATATATATATATATACACATATCTGGGAACGTGACAGGCACACAGCACCACCATATGCTGTAAGACTCATGTACTGTTCAGGTGCTGGCATTCCGTGTTCCACTGGCTGTTGTGTTTACAATGTTTGAGGGCTGCCTATGTAGGAGTCACACATTTGGCCACCTATACATTACAATTTACAGGTGGTCATGTTTGTGTGCCATCCATTTTACTGTGTGTGCAGGTGGAGAGGTGTCAGTCCGTAGGGGCCTACACTGTCAGAGTATGTGCTATACGTTCCCTCTTTGCCAAGGCGTAGGCATATTGGGCATGCCTCCGTCTGCCTACTGGGGCTGGCACAGTGTGTTCATGGTCTGAATCCCTCTGTGCCTGTAATGGCCTTGGCAATTGTGGTGGGCTATGAGGGCCTTCACCATTTTGTTCCTGCTGCAGCTGCTTCCACAGGATCATATTATGTAGCATGGCACATACTATGACGATGTGTGCACACATGCCTGGAGAGTACTGCAAGGCTCCACCAGATGTATCCAAGCACCGGAACCGTGATTTCAGCATCCCGACCACATGCTCTATGATGATTCTGGTTTGTGCGTGTGCCTCATTATGGCATTCTTGCATGGGTGTGTGTGCATTTCTGATGGGAGTCATCATCCACGGCTCCAGTGCATAGCCAGCATCCCCCATGAGATGGCCATGTGGGATGTCCCCCCTGACAAATACCTGATACAGCTGTGAGGCATGCCAGATATGGGAGTCATGGTAGCTTCCAGGGCTGCCAGCACACACATCCATGATAATGCCCTGGGCATTGCACACGACCTGGCAGTTGATGGAGTGGAATCCCTTGCGGTTTATGTAGTGCCTACCCTGCTCACTGGGTGGTGACTTGATTTGTATGTGCGTGCAGTCTATCACACCCAGTACCTCCGGGTATTGGGCCACATGGTGGAAGTGGTGCATATTGCTGGCCAACGCCTCCTGAGTTCTGGGGAAGTATATCTGCTCATTGGCATGTGGTAACACGGCATCCAGGAACTGGTGTAGTACCCTGGATGCTGATGCCTGTGAGATACCCATTATATCTCCAGTTGGCCTTTGAAAGGTACCTGTGGCCAGTATTTGCAGGCTTACACATACCTTCGTGTCCACTGGTATGGGTTCCCCTCTGTTGTTTCTGGTTCTCAGGTGTGGCCAGCACAGCTCAACTATTTGCTGTAAGATGTCCCTGTCCACCCTGTAATGCTCTACTATCTCCAGGTCATGTAGCCCCTGGTAGGTTACCCTTGGTCTGAACACTCTCCTTCTCCTCCAAGGCCTGCGGTGGTTGTCGGCATCATCCTCCACAACACCGTCAGTCTCTAACACATGCTGATGAATCACAGCTATGGCAGCTCCCAACATGTACATTTTAAAAGTTCCCCGTGTGTTTACACCTATGGTGCGGTGTTTGGGAATACACAGGTGTGTGTTGGGTGCTTTCACACTTTATACTATTGTGCTCTGAACACCGATGATGTCATAGGGTGTGTATGTATGATCATAGCTACAAGTTATCTTATGTGTTTTACTGCTGGAACTACTATTGTGGTGCCTTTGGTGTTGAATTACATTTGCCTGCCATGGATTATCTCTTGACCTTCCCTTTACATTTCTGCGTGTTGCACATACCATTTTCTGGCGTGCATCCTGCAGCCTACTTTCATTTGTACTTTCCTGGACCTGGCGTATCTTGCGTTATGTGTGCTACTACCGGTCTGCTGTCGGTTTGCTTTGCTCTGCTGTGTCAGGTCTCCTATCTTTGCAATCCAATACCTCCCCTCCTTTCTTTGCATTCAAATGCCTCCCCTATCCTGTTTTGCAGGTTTCTGCAAGCTGACTTTTCAGCTGCCGTCGATTGGCCTTCGTGGGTTGATTGGTGTTGATTGCTCATTAGTACTCCAATTAGCCTACTTCCGCATTTCCTTCTTTTCTTTCCCTGACCTTCATGTTTCTGCTATTGTTTGCGGCGCGTGCGTCCGATTACTGGGTTTCGGGCACATTTTCATCCTCGTACACATGCGCTTTTGGCCACCATGTGTGCTCTCAGTTAAACGATTCCTCCCCACCCCTGTCCTGCAGCTTTGCTTAGCAACGGACAGGCCAGATTTGCAATGCTCCAATGTGCTTAGTGCTATGGTGGCACACCCCTCTGCTGATGTCATGTATCTCCTCTGAGTCACTCCTTGGTGTTGTACCGCTGCGCCGTATGGTACAACCTTCATCCGGCGGGACATTTGCGATTCAGTATTATCTGCCTCATTTGCATGGCATTGACTACTAATTCATAGTTACCACGCCGAACACTATCGCAAGCCCTTAGCAACCCTTGCACCTTGGTTGTGGTGTTCCATGCCTACCATTGTGTATTATGCTGTAAACCTGATTTCTATTACATTGCGATTTTATGACATTTTTATATTATTTCTTTATGTTACAGCTTCTGCACACATGCCCTGCGGTTGTGCTGTGCGTTACTGTGGACATGACATTAAATGTTGTTATTTACGTGTTGTGCATCTTTTCTTATGCCATTGGCTGTGTATTTCGCCATTGGCATATGTTAACGTTGTGATACCTGGGTCTGGTCCTCTTCCATAGCTCCGATGTTCTGTTTGGGAAAATGTAAACCATGTTTTTTGGTTTACATTTCCGTGGGCTTACGCTACTCCTGCACCACTTCATGAATCACTATATGCCTTCATTTACATGGTGTGACACTGCAAATGGGGTGATTAGCATTCCTACGCCAGGGGCTGCGCAGATCTGGCGTACGCCGGTAGTGCACGTGGAATTGGATCGTACCTGAATCGCTCGACGGCCATATTTGGCATTATAATGCCTACACTATGCATGCACCTGGCACAAGCTTCATGAATCCCGGGGTATGTCAATAAGCAAATAAAACACCCTAATGCTATCTGATAAGAAACAAATGCATATAGTAACAACACCCTCTGGAATGACAATCTGTTAAGGTTGTTATTCACTGTTTATGTATAGAACCATACTTTAACAAGCAGTTAAATATAAAAAGTGACTTTATAAATCAACTAAACATTTTATCTAAAACATGTGTATATATATATATATATATATATATATATATATATATATATATATACATAAATATTGTACTTCATATCTTGAAAAAGTCATAACACTGTGAACTAAAGTTATGCCTTACTCAATAAGAAACTCTGTTCAAATACAAATATAACATGATATCAGATAAAGTCCATAACTAACCACAGTGTGTAATCACTTTGGTATGTACAAAGAAATATATAGGAAATACTAAGAGTTCATCCAGCCAAACTCTTAAGTTTTAAGAGACAAGATATATTACAGGCTTCATTTAATCCTGGACTTGAGAACGCGTTTAATCTAACTTGCCATAAGAGCTCTCGTTCTTCAAGTAACAAGTTAAATGGCCCACCCCTAAGGTCCATATTGACTTGATCAATGACTTTAAATAGGAAGCTGTGGTTAAGGTGCACAGCAAGGTGTCTTACTAATGGGTTTTCATCTTTTTTCTTATCAATGGCATGGGTATGTTCATAAACCTTGTCCCTCATTCTACGTTCGGTTTTGCTGATGTAGAAAGCTGGACATACCTGGCACCTAGCTATATATACTACAAATTTAGAGTTGCAATGGAATTTACTCCTCAATTTGTATTTTCTAACATTAACATCAAAGCTTTCTCCTATTTCTATATATCTACACATCTTACAACAGCCACAGGTGGTCATCCCTACTTGTTTTGACAAAGGGCCCATAGTTTTCCTTTCAAGCAAGTTCTTAAGGTTTGCTCCCTTCTTGAAGACTAACTTAGGTAATTGGCCAAGTTTCTTTAGCAAAGACCTGTCAAGGGAAATAAATTCCCAGTTTTTATAAAGGATGAGACGAACCATGTAACTATCGTTACTAAAAGTCGTTGTGAAACTCATTCTAAATTCGTTGGTCATCACTCCTGCTTGGGATTGTTCTACTAATGAATACTTGTTGTTAGTATCAACTGGGTTACCAGTTTCCTGACGTGTCTCACTTGCTGGATTGTTGTTGAGCAATGGTTTAATCTGCCCAGTTTGTCTCTTATGACTAACTTCAAATACTAGAGATTATACTAAATAGGATGGATAACCTCTCTGTTCGAACATACTGCCCAACTGTAGGCATTCATCGTTGAAGTCAGAGTCGAATGTAACCATCCTAGCTGCTCTAATAAGTTGTCCTTTAACTATAGAGTGCTTTTGATGGAAAGGATGGTTGCTGGAAAAATGAAGAAACGAGTTTGAATATGTCTCTTTCCAAAATATTCTAGACACATATCCCTCATTTGGAGTATCCTTGACTAAATTACAGTCTAAATAATCAATAGAACTTGTGCTAAAGTTAGATGTGAATCTAAAGAACTCTGTAGTTGAATTTAAATAAGCAACAAAATCTTGGGCTTGTTGTTCATTGCCCTTATACATAACAAAGATATTGTCTAAAAATCGTGTATAAAATGCTAGGTTCATTCTGTGTTGGGAATTTTTAAAGATGTATTCATTTTCCCAAAATGCCATTACCAAACTGGCAAAACTGGCTCCACAGGGTGATTCCATGGCTACTCCACTTTTCTGTAAATAGAACTCATTGTTGAACATAAAAAATTGTTAGTTAAAATAATATGTAACAAAAGTTCAACCAGATGGATCTCCTGTAGTGGGGCATTTTTGGATTTCATTATGAGGCTGACCCACTCAATTCCCTCCATATGTGGGATTGATGTGTACAAATCTTTGACATCAGTAGTTAAAAAGTTGATGTCTATGTCAAACCTCAAGTTGTTAATTTTATCCAGAAATGACCAAGAGTCTTTACAGACCTGTGGTTCTGACGATATGTATTTTTTTTAAATTAAATCTACTACCTTAGCACAGGGGTATGTAATGGACCCTCTTCCGTCAATAAGTGGTCTCATTGGTGGATCAGTTGAATCCTTATGGACCTTAGGGATGCCAAATAATACAGGTATTTTTGGCCAAGGAAGTATAATGTAGTTGTAAGTGTCGATGTCAATGACTGACTCAATGAAAAGGTCACTCAAATAACTCTTGATGCAACTGTACGCGGTGTTCACTTCATTTAGTGAAGCCTTAGAGTAAGCTTCATTGTCCAAAAGGTGACACATTCTATTATTGTAATCAACATAGTCAAATATAGCCACCCCCCCCCCTTGGCAGGTTTCACTACCCTGACAGGTGAGGATCTTAATAAGTTCAACAAGTCTTTTTCATATGAAGTAATGTTACAACCTGTATCGGTTCCACCAATTCTGTTTACTTTCATAAAGTGTCGAAAATCAAGTTCACAGACTTGTTCAAATGTTCTTAAAGTTTGATGTAGGGGTGTATTTTAGGTGCTCGGAACTCTAAAATCTTTGTTGACACTAGTAGTGTTTCCAAATAGAACCATTAGGTTCAATTTCCTAACAAACAATTTTAGATCAAATACAAGATGTTCTATCTTAGAAGATTTACTAGGAACAAAAGTACTTCCTTTTGCTAGTAATTAAATGAGCACAGGGTCTATGTTCAAAGAAGAATAATTAAAATTTTAAAGTCTCCTGTTGAGTTTGAAATAACTTCCACATTTAAGAAGTTCTCTTTGCCTATCTCCTGAACCTGCTGTTGCGTTTATTCCTTTGGTTCTTTTGGTTGTAGTTGAAGTTCTTTTTCGGAATTGCCCCTGTGTTCTTGGATTCACGAACATTTTGGTCATGGTTGTCTCTGCCATTGTTATTATGTGGTACCAAAGGAGTAGTAGTGTTCTGGTTTTGGTTGCAGATTCTTTCACTGCGTCTCAAGATGCTATCATTCTCCTCGGCAACTACGGGGTCAAAACTGTCCAAATTGTTAGGGTCAGTACCCACACTGGTTGTTTGTTTAATAGGTGTATTGCTTCTTAGTGCAGTTGCTAATTTTGCACTGTACGGCTTAGGATAAGCGGTACCAGTGTCATATGCACGTCTGTCTCTATTGATTGTCTTGACCTTGTTTGTTTTGAGTCTTTCTAATAATTGGTCTATACTAAAGAAACATCTTTCATAATCGAATTTATATCTTAAAAAGTCAATGTCTGTTGTAATTTCTATATTTAAGACAGACACCTCTTTGGTCAAGGACTCAATATACATGTTATAATGTTTTATCATTAAGTTCTTTAAGTCGAACCCTTGTTTGTCAAACAAAGTCATACGTTCTAAATGGAACGGTGAATCAGCCACCAGACCAGTGGGGTATTGATGGAATCGTAACCCCTTAGGGACAATATGTTGGTCCAAACACGTGTTAAAATACGTAACCTCTAGCTGTAATTTTTTCACTTTTAACAATTTGATGTCAAACAATTTTAATTTGTCACTTAATGATTGTAAACCAACCTGTTGGATGGTAGAAGAACTAGCCGGTCGCTCCTGGTTGTATCCATTCACAAATGACAAATTTGAAGTATTTAAAACCCATTCATTAAACGCTGGAGCACCAATAAGCCCTGTTCTTCATTGGAGCTCAGGTCATTGTTCTTTCCGCTGGTCCTCAGAACTCTGACAAAAAGTTGTTGAACTTGCTTCCGGAGTTCTTTGTGCTGCCGGGATAGAAGCACCAACAGAATCTTGTATATCCCCTGTTTGTCGAATGTTGTTACCAGATGAATGAGTAGAAAAAGGCAGTTCCATGTTAGTTTGCCCTAATCTGTCAATAGGGCTCCTATGGGGCTGTACATTTGTAACATTGTGTGGTTGTCCATTTTGACTGGAACCCTGTTGCAAAAGAGCAGTGTCCACTCTGTCTAGCCTGGAAGAGAGCGAATCCAGGTGTTGGTTCATAGCATTCAAGAGAGCAGTCAAATTTAGAAATTCCGACTGAAATTGTTGTGATGAAAACAGGTTTGGGCTTACAGGACTATTGGAAATACCAGATGCCATGAAACTAACAAAACCAACAAACTGGTGAAATAGAACAAAATCCAATAGTGAACGAAGCCAAAAACCAAAGCCTTTTAGTAGTTTTATTTCAGAATAAAGTGCTTTTCATTGACGCTAAGGCGGCAACTTCATCAGATTCAATTAAAAAGTAACATTCATGTGTATAAATAGTTACTTAAAGTCATATGACTAGCATCAGCTGACAAACACAATAAATCTAAAACCAGTTAAAGCAACATATCCATCTAGATACAATTCTTTAAGAAGGACTATGTCAATAAGCAAATAAAACACTCTAATGCTATCTGATAAGAAACAAATGCATATAGTAACAACACCCACTGGAATGACAATCTGTTAAGGGTGTTATTCACTGTTTATGTATAGAACCATACTTTAACAAGCTGTTAAATATAAAAAGTGACTTTATAAATCGACTAAACATTTTATCTAAAAAATGTATATATATATATATATATATATATATATATATATATATATATATATATATACATAAATATTGTACTTCATATCTTGAAAAAGTCATAACACTGTGAACTAAAGTTATGCCTTACTCAATAAGAAACTCTGTTCAAATACAAATATAACATGACATCAGATAAAGTCCATAACCAACCTCAATGTGTAATCACTTTGGTATGTACAAAGAAATATATAGGAAATACTAAGAGTTCATCTAGCCAAACTCTTAAGTTTTAAGAGACAAGATATATTACAGGCTTCATTTAATCCTGGACTTGAGAACGCGTTTAATCTAACTTGCCATAAGAGCTCTCGTTCTTCAAGTAACAAGTTAAATGGCCCACCCCTAAGGTCCATATTGACTTGATCAATGACTTTAAATAAGAAGCTGTGGTTAAGGTGCACAGCAAGGTGTCTTACTAACGGGTTTTCATCCTTTTTCTTATCAATGGCATGGGTATGTTCATAAACCCTGTCCCTCATTCTACGTTCAAGTAACATTTAACTTGTTACTTGAAGAACGAGAGCTCTTATGGCAAGTTAGATTAAAAGCGTTTTCAAGTTCAGGATTAAATGAAGCATGTAATATATCTTGTCTCTTAAAACCTAAGAGTTTGGCTAGATGAACTCTTAGTATTTCCTATATATTTCTTTGTACATACCAAAGTAATTGCACATTGGGGTTGGTTATGGACTTTATCTGATGTCATGTTATATTTGTATTTGAACAGAGTTTCTTACTGAGTAAGGCATAACTTTAGTTCACAGTGTTATGACTTTTTCAAGATATGAAGTACAATATTTATGTATGTATATATATATATATATATATATATATATATATATATATATATATATATATATATATATATATATATATATATACATTTTTTCGATAAAATGTTTAGTCGATTTGTAAAGTCACTTTTTATATTTAACAGCTTACACCCTTAACAGATCGTCATTCCAGAGGGGTTTGTTACTATATGCATTTGTTTCTTATCAGATAGCATTAGAGTGTTTTATTTGCTTATTGACATAGTCCTTCTTAAAGAATTGTATCCAGATGGATATGTTGCTTTAAATGGTTTTAGATATATTGTGTTTGTCAGCTGATGCTGGTCATATGACTTTAAGTAACTATTTATACATTTGAATGTTACTTTTTAATTGAATCTGATGAAGTTGCCACATTAGCGTCAACAAAAAGCGCTTTATTCCGAAATAAAACTACTAAAAGGCTTTGGTTTTCGGCTTCATTCACTATTGGATTTTGTTCTATTTCACTTATTTGTTAATTCTCTTATTATATTTCCTTCCTTTATTATTTTACTCAAATTTGGTGCTACCTCTTCTTTCTTTCCTTGTAAACAATATTTTTGCTTATATAACAAGTTGTTAATTTTAATTTGATTAATTTTATATATTTCTCTTTCTTTTCCATAAAAGGAATTGTTCTTCTCTAATAAGTCTCTAAATGTTTCTTGACTTAATATCTTATATATCTCTTTTCCCTTTCTTCTTTTCTTCCTTATACATTCTAAAATACTAATTTTGTATTTCTCTTTAAAATTAATCCACCAGACAGTCCAATTCTCATAAAGCTTCCTCATAGTCATATGGTTTTTCCATAATTCCACAAGTTCTTTTATCTCTTCTAAATCTAATTAATTTTCATTAATTCTCTTTATTCCTTTTCCTATTCTTATGTATTCTTCATTTTCCTGTACTTTAACCCATATTGCCACATGATCTGAAAATCCAGCATACTTAATACATTTTTATCTTTTAAACTATCAAATATTAAAAAATCATCAATTTCTATCCTAATTTCATTTCTTTTACAGATCCAGTGGTTATTCTCCCATAAAGTTAACTTTCCACTTCTCATAATTTTGTTATCCATTTTAACATCACAATTGCTCTTATTTTTTCCTTAAATTACAATTAAAATCACCCACCACTATAATGTCCATATTTACACAAACATATTCAAGAATATTTTTAAACATCATTTCTCTCTCTTTTTTGTTACATATGCATATAAAGCTATAATTCTATGCACATATTTTTCCATCTCATGTCTATTACCATAGCTCATCCTAGCTCCACTATGGTTACATCTAGTATTTTAATGCTTTCTTGAGATAATATACATATGCCTGAGCATGTTTCTTTTCCCATGTTCCAAACTACCACACCATTCTAAAGTTTTTCAGTTTGTGTTTTTTCTTCCTCTCTTAATAATCTGATATATTCTAAAACAATAATATGTGCATCTACTGCAGCACACCATTGTAATATACCTATTCTCCTTTTAAGATTTTTCATACTGTTCACGTTTAAAGCTAATATTTTTAGCTTTTAAGAACAGTTAGTATAATAAAATGTTTATCCCTTTCCAAAATGTTTATCTATTTCTTTTCTTATTTTCTCTAACCATTGTTTTTATTTATTTTATTTTCCTTTCTTTAACTCTTTTCCCTATTGAATTATTTTTATTTCTTACTGTCAGCTTCTTCCTCACTTGTCTCCTCTGTTTCTTTTTCCTTGTTACTTTCTTTAATTTCATGTATAACCACTTTATCAGTTACATCGTTTTGTACATTTTCTTGTATAACACATTCTACTGTCTCTTTATTCTGCATAACTCCATTTTCATTTTCATTTTATTGCACGTTTATTTCACATTCTAGCCATGAATGACCAGTATTGCCACACTTTTTACACTTGCCCTGTTTTACCACAAAAATAACATCTTTTTTATCACATTCATTGATTAAATTATCATTTTTTTCTACAAAATAAGAAGTTTTTGGTTGACCACTGTATTTCACAAAACCCCTATTACCATGAACATCAATAATACTAGGTACGAGATAACATTATCATTTTCCATTTTCAGTATTACTCCATTTTCCCATCCCCCAGTCCATAGTCCTCTTTCATCATATATTTTTGTAGTGCCCATTACTTCTTTACATATAGTTAACAAATGTTCTTTCAGTTCTTTTGCTTCAACGTCCATTCTAAACTGGATCATTATTCTTTTTTTTTGTTTGTCTGCAAAAAGCTTACACAACATATTCTGACCATGGATAAATATTTTTCTTTTGTTCATATGCACCCAAAACATTTTCCATGGCCTGCCCAGTCTCAAATATCAAGTCACAAAAAGTCTGTTTATTAATTAAAATGAATGCTCTTACCTCTTTTGCTTTGAAATCCAGATGTGCTATGATAGAGTCCCAAACCTTATACCTGGCCAAACTTTCTTCTTTTTTACAGCTCACACATAACTGTATGCTTTTTTTTTGTTTCTTGAATCTTTGCTCCTTCTCCCACAGTTTGTGCATAAGTTTTTGTCTCTTGAACTTTTTCTGACACAGTCTCCTTTTTCTTCTTCTATTTTCTCCATGATGTCACTCCATAAAATTGCTGCTCCACTTTCTGGTTCACTTTGGTTTACTGTTTCTTCCAAATAATCATCCCACACCCCTTCTAATTGGTGGGTTGTAATTATACATTTCTCAAAGGTAACTCTCTCTCTCCTTTAAACAATCGCCTCTGAAAGTTTTCCCCAGAATCCATCTCTGTTACAGCTACAAATTCTTTTCTTCCAATATCACTGTTTTTCCTGCACCCACAGCATCAGGAAAAAAACTTCTGGCAGTGATTCTACCATTTCAACTACATTTTCATCAACCTTCACTTCATTTTCAGCCAAAGCTGAATCAACCATATTTTCTTTCTGTTCCTCATGGCTGCCTCTGCACCTCGACAGGAAACAGGAAGTCAGGATGTGTAACACAAATCCTTCCCCTGATTACCAAGAGTAGGGGAAGTTCCTTGATGCCCTGGTCAAATTTCCCCTAGTAGAATCAATATTACCTCAGGTCTCCTTTGAAAAGAGGCAACTACCCTAGTGGAACTAACCTGGTCAACAAATAAATAAAATACATTGTCTGGTTTGGTGAATTTAAAGAATACCACATCATTGCAGTCAGAGCAAAAAGGGTTGGAGAAAAGCTTAGCTTAGTATAGCTGATAGGATTGCTTGTCAGGATCATTCCTAAATATATTTTCCCCTTGTTTTTACAGTTTGTTTAAGACTGTAACAAGATGCCCCTTTTTGTTCAGAAACTAGTGAAAGCACAAATTAAAAATAACAATTACACCTCAGTAGAGTGCTTTATACAGGAAAATGCATCTTCAGAACTGATGTACATAACAGACCATACAACTTAAAAAACTTCAGTGAAACACTGTGTGATTACAAATTGCTTTATAAAGATATTATTAAAAAGCTTTAAAAGATATTCCCCTGGATTCACTAATCCTCCATGTAAGACTTAATAAGTCTTACTCGGAGGCTACAGTGGAACAGTTTGATGTCAGCGTGCCATGAATATGCATGAGGGCATGCTGACTCAACCGTAAGTCTTACACGGACCGTGTATGAAAGCAGGGGGCATGTCTGGCTGTCGAGCAGTCTAAATGTCCACGCCCCTGCAAGTGTTTTAAAACTAAACAAAGCACACACACAAGAGCAAGTCCGCTCAAATGTCCCTGCACCACACTCCCTGATATTGTAAACCCCTATCACAGTTCTAAAATGCAAAACATTAAATATATTTTTTTTAAATCCCCAAAATAGCTGCCCGTATGCTGCACGGGTGTGCCCATTGCTTAGCTAGCGTTAGCAATTCTGACATGGAAGATCATAAGAAAGAATGTTTATGCAAATCACACCAAATAGCAATAGCATGATGGTAGAGCATTCGCACAAAGAAGAGGCATTCACGATTTGAGTCCCACCACTCCCCTTCGTATTTATTTTTTTAAATCAGTGTATGAAATAATACCTGACAAATATGTTTAAACATTACTAAAAAGCAGTGACATGGCCAATGTATCAGTGAACAAAATAAATATTTTAAAGGATCCTGATATAAAATTGCCTGCAGTTAAGCAGCGCTTCACCCAGCTTAATAGAGTTGCCCATAGTTTAATAGCACTTTACCTAGCGCAATAGAGGTGCCCACAGTTTAATAGCGCTTTACCTAGCGCAATAGAGTTGCCCAATGTTTCATAGCTCTTTACCCAGCGCAATAGAGTTGCCCATAATTCAATGGCGCTTTACCCAGCGCAATATGTTTGAGCAGAGATGTGCGCCATGCCAACCAGGGCACTGTAGGGCACCGAGGAGCAACATAGAGCAAAGTTGCTTAAATGCAGCCACACCCCCTAGCCTGTCTGGATAGTATGAAAATAAAATGAATGACAAGGTTCAAGCCCAGGACTCTGTGCATCAAAAAAGCAAAGTACAGAACCACTAAGCCATGACAACATAGGGGAAACAGTCACTATTAATATTCATATACTTACGAATGGTAGTTTAACCATTACTAAGCAGGTCTGCAGTCAGCCGAGAATTTTACAAAATGGCCAATCACAAAAAAGTGCAGGAAATACAGCATATTTAAGCCCCATAGGCGGGAATACACACCATAACTGATTGTAGCTCACATCTGCAGTTAGAATGTCTGGTGTCGGAGAGGGAACACACTTCCGAGCGCAATGTTGGGGCATCGAGGAGTCCAAATACATGGTTTGGCTCCTTGTCCACCATCACGAGTCAAGACTCCTGCAGGGCCAGTTCCAAGGGATGGAGTACAAGGCAGAGGCTTGGAACTGGTTAGCTCGTGACCTCACCAGTGCCACAGGCATTCCTCAGACTGGTAAGCAGGTCCATCACCACCATGCAGACCTGAAGAGATGAAAGCAGGACCACCTGAACCAATGGATACAGGAGGCCCGTGGGATGCGAGATGCCCCACAACTGAGTATGTAGCCATGGAATGCAGTATGTAAGAATTGATAATGGAGTATGTATAACGGATAGGTATGTCTCAATATCCCTTTATTTACTTTACAGCTACAGGTGACCATGCTACGAATCAGCAAGCCTATGCTGATAGGCTGCTAAGCCTGTGCCACTAGGCAGGTTAGTGATTATTCTGCCTGTATTGTTATATAAAATATGGGTGAGAGCCTGAAAGAAAATGTTGTAGTCCAATAATACAGCCATAAAATTGCCTGAATAAGTCCTCTGCATGTACTGTCAGATAAAAATGTCAGAGAAGCAGAAAAAGAGTGTAGAAACCCATTAAGAAATGTAACATATGTCTGGAATAATATCTCTGCAGGCACTGTCATGTAAAATAAGTGAGTGAGCCTGAAAAAAGATTGTTCTAACCTATTAATAAAGGTATAATATGTCTTGAACATATCTGCCATATACACCGTTAAAACAAATAAAGGAGTGAGTCTGTGGAAAAGTGTGTAATGTCATTAATAAAGGTCTAAAACCCAAAGTGTGTCTGTGTCACAGAGTCTGAAATGTAGTTGTACCCTTGCAGTATACAAACAGTACTGTTTGAAAAGGTGCTGGCAACCCAGAGTTGTGCAGTCCCATATAAAGTGGGTGATGGAAGTACTAGTAGCTGTGAAACATATATACAATCCACAACAGGCAGTTAATGGCTGTCATGAATAAGTAAACCTGGCACATGTGTAGCATGTTATTTTTTCCCCAGAAATGTGAGTGTGTATCAAGAAATGCAGGGTTCTGTACAAATCAAAGTGAAAATGTCATGTGAAAACATCCCAGATATGTAGATAAAGAAATATAAATGCAATCAAGAAATATGTAGCAGTAACATCTGCATCCTGGACAGTTAGTATGTCAGATATAGGTCAGGCATATATTGAACTAGCCAAACCCATTACACAACCTAATGTATGGTGGCAAGTGTAATAATACAGGTAGGGGATATACACTTGCAGTCACTAGGAATGTAGTGTAGACTAAAAGGTCATTATAAGATGTTAACTGAGTTATTTATACACCCTACTGTATGTGCATAAACCATGCAATTCTACACCTCAATGGGTATGTGTAATCTTAAATATTTATTGGGACATATGTCCTATTGTTCTATAAATATTTGCATTCATGTTGATGCATGTGCCCTGTTTAAACACCACAATCATGGCGGCCTGTTGCTACCAAACATCCCTGCATGCTGTTGGAATAACCACTGTGGTTCAATATATGCATGTGTTATGCTTGCTGTTCAACTGTTGTACCCTTGGTGTGTTGGGTTAATGGGAATATTATTGCATGCTGTTACAATTAATCTGGAATGCTGTTTTTCTTATGTTGTATTAAACACACCTAATCACAGAACGTATGGGAAGGCCGGTCCCAGCTGACCCACCTGTCCCTCCTCAGCCAGCAAGTGCACCTGGCACCAGCAGGTCCGGTGCCCAGCCCGGGCTCCCCTCCTCCATTGGTCCTGTGCTACCTTCGGGTGGAAGCGCTGCAGGGGATGGGGCTTGTCCCCCTGTGCAAGCGTGGGTGGAGATGGGCCACCTGTCACCCTTCAAGGGGTCCGGGCTGTGGTGCATAGGGAGATCCAGTGTTTAGTCACTGATCCCCTATGCCAGCTTGAGGCAAGAGTGGCGCATCTCATGGGTGTGCCTGCTCATCCTACACAGCCCCCAGCACAGCCACCCTTAGGGTTGTGAAGGTTCAGTGGTGACTGCCCATGGGTGGGGATCTGAGTTCCACTGTTACCATCTGTGGGCTCATGGGCTTGCGATTTCCAAACATTCGACCCCATCAATTGTGTCTCCCACCCCATGTGTCATACACTGCCTCTGTATGCATCTTATCTGTCTTGTCTGTTTACCTTCCTAACCTACCTCCCCAGACATACCTACTTCCTCTACCTCACTTCCCACTCTCACCTGAAAAAAAAAAAAAGGCAATCTGTACCCACAAAAAAATTATGCCCCATACATAGCTGCCCATTTCGCACACATGTCCATCAGACAAACATGTAAGTTGATAATTAGAATTGACAGTACAACATACTTTGTTGTCCTCACCCCTCTCCCAGCAGTGGAAGGTTTCAAATTTCACTCCAAATTCATTGCATATGCACAGCTGTTGCTGTTAAAGGAATGGGCAGCTATGGACCTTCCCTACACCCGTCCTGCACATCCTGAGCTTGTTTACCTACTGTGTGTCCCTCTTTGTGCCCCATTTTTCACCACTTTCCTATCTCCCCATTTTCTTTTCTTTAAAAGAAATTAGCACGGGGGTTAGCGGGAGTAAGCACTTTTAAGCAGTGGTTAGTGGGTTTGCACCAGTGTGCACATGTGTAAGCTTAGCTAAGCATCGCTAAGCATCACGCAAACCCACACAAACCCACTTACAACTGCTTAAAAGTGCCTTAGTCACTCTATGGCAGGGCCCTTGTACTGCTCAGAAGCAAAATACCTCTGTCAGTCTCGAACCCCAGATCTTGGACTCATGAAGTACCACTAAGCCACAGCAGATATGCAATAATGTGGTGCTGAAAGAAATATATCATGCATTACAATGAGTGAATGTAAAGGGAGAATAGGAATGGCATAACACAAATCTTGTTCTGTGGCCCTTAACCAGCAAGTGTTGTGGAATTGCATGACATGACTGTGAAAAGAGAACCAGCCATGCTAGTAGGGAATAATGTTACAGTAGCACCTTACAAACCCCACACAGTATCAGAGCAGGATAAACACTGGCATATTTGAATAGGTCAGAGGCCAGACCTCCCAACTGTGACTGATTTACAGGGATGTCCCTGATTTGCAAACAAATGTTAGCTGTGCCCATCTGACTCCCTGTGAAATGTACTAACAGTAGGCAGAAAGGTGGGGAATCTCACTTAATGAAAAATGTCAATAAGTGAGAGTAGACACTGCTTGCACATCAGAAAAGTTGTAGTAATACATATGCTCCGAATCCCCCAAAGTCTCAACAGCAAAATATCTGAAATATATCACAGGTGTATCCCACTTATATGTACATTTCCCTGAGGCTGTTCAAATATTTACCTGAGAGTATCTGAGGCCTGGAAGTGTCAGAAACACACAGGCATATCAGCTTGTCTGCTGTTACACACTCAGCAAATAGCTGTAGAATGAATTCCACAAGCATGACCTTATGTAGGAGTATACCACAGAAATATCAAAGGATGTAGCCATGTACTGCTAGCAACCACCTGTGACAATGCCATTGTTCAGGTGCTGAAAAGACTGGTGTGATGCACAGTCAAAGGATACTAGGCTAACCTCTGTCTACCATCTGGATATGTCCACAGGTTGGAGCTACTGAGACAGACTACTAGCCTTTATAGACTAACAGGTGCACAGCAACTAAGCATGTTCAGCAAGATAAACAGCACACGATAATAAATAATGCTCTCCGCAGTTCTGCACCCCTACCCAAAAGTACCATATACCTGTGTAGTCAGGCACACCCACGGGTGTAGTTAGGCATACACAGTACTGAACTATATCCAGTTGTCCTGAGCACACTGTGCTAATGTCAACACAAACAAACCACAAACTGTTCAGAAGTGAGTAACGTACTAATGACAGTGTAGCAGTTCACAAACAGTGCATGTGCCTGATATTCATAATTGGTAGTACAACATACTTAGTTGTCTTCACTCCTCTTTCAGGGGTGGAAGGTTTCAAATTTCACTTCTAATGTATTGCATATGCACAGCTGTTGCTGGTAAAGAAATGGGCAGCTATGGACCTTCCCCACACCCATCCTGTACATCCCGAGCTGGTTTTCCTACTGTCTTCCCCTCTTTGTGCACCCTTTATCACCACATTCCTATCTCCCTATTTACTTTTCTGTCAAAGAAATGAGCACGAGGGTTAGCGAGAGTAAGCACTTGTAAACAGTAGTAAGCGGGTTTGCACCAGTGTGCGCATGTGTGCGCTTAGCTAAGCATCACTAAGCATCGAGTAAACCTGCGCAAACCCACTTACAACTGCTTAAAAGTGCCTTAGTTGCTGTGTATGACAGGGCCCTTGTACTGCTCAGCAGCAAAATAAAATACCCTTGTCAATCTCGAACCCCACACTTTGGCCTCACCAGTCTGCATGAAGTACCATTAAGCCACAGCAAATATACCCTAACTTGGTGCTGTAAGAAATATATCATGCATTACAATGAGTGCATGTAAAGGGAAAATAGGAAAGCCTTAGGAACACATTTCAATAACTACTGTTGTATGCCAGTTAATTCTCTAATTCGAAAAGAAAGTACATACTCCCATGTATCCAGTGTTAGCATTAGGAGGTGTAAGTAAACTTATACACTGAGAAGAGTGCAGTGGAAGAAGCAACAGTCAGGTTTCAGTACAACATGCATATCACTGGCTACAAACCTAGCTTCAAATATGAGACATATACCAACCTCCTGACTGAGACAACAGTGTCCACAGCAAACAAGCATGGGCCCCACCTTGCACAACTGAAAGGGCTACGCCTACCTAACCTAGTATTTTATAGCAGTGTCCTGCAATCACAGTGAGTACTGCAATTACCACACAGCATGCTGCATGCAATTACTAAATGGTGGGCACCAATTGGTGCAGAGACCTTCACATGCACATGTGCAGATACCTAGAAAAGCAGCCATACTTGCTGTCCACACATGCAATAATATCATTGCACCAACTGAGAGAGAGAGAGCAAGAGAGACAGACAGACAGAGACAGACAGACAGATGGAGACAAACAGGTTGTAAGAGACAGACACTGAAAAGAAAGACCAACAAACAGAGGAAACCAAAACCCAAAAAAAAATAAATAAATAACAAAGCAACAGCTACAACAGACGGAGGGGAGGAATACAAAGGTAAGGTATGTAACAGATATGTATTTGCTGGCATCCGAATGGTGTGTCTGAAGGGTACTCTACATACTGTGAATCATCCATATGTGGCAGCAGTCCATATCTATATGTGTATGCACATGTGAATAGGGCAAGGGACATACTGCAGCTGTTAGTGAAGGCTGGACATATATATGTTGTTGAAGGTTGCTATGTGCACATATGTATGTAGGTTGTAGTGTGTGGCATTGCAGATAGCAAGCAGTGCCGGTATATGTCATGTGGTGGTTAAACACTGTGGGACTGAGCTACAGGCAGTGAGGCCTGCTACAGCTATAGGGCCTGAGGACAGCAAAATGCATTCTGCACAACACTGTACAATATTATTACATAACCATATGTCTCACAACTGTTGTATAACTTGACATCCCTACCATGAAAGGTGGGCAGTATATGTGCCTATATGTGCATCTATATGTACAGCAATGGATGTATACATGTATGTGTAAATATATATATATATATATATATATATATATATATATATATATATATATATGTGTGTGTGTGTGTGTGTGTGTGTGTGTGTGTGTGTGTATATATATATATATATATATATATATATATATATATATATATAGATATAGATATATATACATATGTAGATATATAGCTATATAGATATGGATATATATATAGATATATACATATATATATATATATATATATATATATATATATATATATATATATATATATATATAGATATATATATATATATGTGTATATATATATATATATATATATATATATATATATATATATATATAGATATGTATAGATATGTATAGATATCTGTATAGATATGTATAGATATGTATATATATATATATATATATATATATATATATATATATATATAGAGAGAGAGAGAGAGGGAGACACGGGGTCATACGTACTGCAACAGGTGCCTGTTGACCAAGGCATGGACTGAACACCAGTGTTGGTACTGCAGTGCCATACCCCATTCCGAAACACTTCATCCAGTAACTACCACATAGGTGGTAGCCTGCCCAACATTGAAGGTGTCAGAAGGGAACATGGGACACATGTGGACAGTAGCCTCCCCTTTGATAATCACAGTGCCACACTAGTCTTGTAATCTGTCTATGTGGTACGTGTCATCACAAAAGGTGTGTCATCTAGGAAAATTTAGGTCAGTGTTCCCCTCTACCCATCACAATGCCCCATGTGGTATGTACCTCACATGACAACTACAGCAAATGGAAAGGCCACAGACATACCTCACAAAGAGTAATACTGCCCTCAAACACATGCCCTATGTAGACTGATTCACAAAACCACAGCTAGAGTGCATTGCATACCGCCCACCCAGAGGTTACTTCTGCCAGACATACAGAGGTATGTCACACCCATAGCAGTCGGCCAATCACCATGTCAACACCTCACAATCCCTCCGGGCTACATGACCTAGGGCCGTAATCCTCGCCACCTCACTAAATAGCACATGCTGGAGGTACAGGTTCCTACCCACAAATATGCCATACTCTGGACTAAACCACCCAGCATTGACAAACAAAGCTCCTCATTAGCAGATGTCATACATACCCCTGATGATTGTTTGGGAGATAGGTAATATGCCCTGGGAGTCACCTCTGTGTATCCGGTTGACAGGAGCAAGTGAAATCACATTACGTGTGTCAAAGGCCAGGGTAGCATATGGCTAGGCTGCTCTAGGCCCTAGGGCCAATAGCATATTACCTACCTATGACACAATGCACACACACATGTACTCAGTGCAATACCTGCTATGTGAGGTGGAATGAGTGTGACAGTGAATGTGTGCAAGGTCTGTAAAGGTGTGATAGCTTAGTGTGAGGTTGTTTCTGTCATGGTAGTTTGTGTCCTAGGTGTGAGGCCAGAGAAAGATGTGTCAGTTATTGGGATGCAGACATAGTCGGATGGCATATGTTGTGATGTAGTTCCTTGTGTACGACTGTGGTGTCCCATTGTAGGCTGAAGCAATACATGTATGCTCAGTAAGTGGTACTGCTGGTGAATCCAGCTCACATAGGAACTGTTGTACTACCTGAAGCTGTAGGCCTAAACAGCACAGTATGGTGTATGTTCACATTCCCTGGTAACACTGTCTTGTGTGTTTCCTGTAGTCTGCACAGATTACATACCTCAGGCATAGGTATCTGTAAGTAGGGGCACACAGTACTGTAAGATGCATGGGTAATGCTCATCTGTGTCGGCATACATTTGTGTGTTGTATATATGTCTGATGTGTGTGTAATGATGCCTGTACCATGCCCGCAATCACATGTGTGTTACAGGGTATGTGTGTGTACCTAGCAATATGTATACTCTGTTACAGCAGTATGCCAGCTATATTAACAACCGTGCACAAATGTTAGGTAGGGGTATGGCATCAACGACTAGGGTGGTTTACTGGTAATACTGCAAATGTACTTTACATTCATTGCATTGGATGACATATTTCTTCATGCATTAGCTTGATATATACCCCCATGTGAGGTTGTGCATTGTATCCCAAACAGTGTGCCGAGTACTGGTGTATACTGGTTTGTTATATGGAGTGTGGCAGGCGCTGTCAGCCAGTTGTGGGCTGAGCACTGATATGTGGTATTGAATGTGTGTATCCTCTGACAGTCAAACAGATGCTATATATGGCAGTTAAGTGATATCTGTACTTAATAATGTTGTGTGCCACATGACTTGCTCACACATATTGTTTAATTGTCTTCCAGGGCTATGGCTCATCAACGCAATCCATCATATACAGCTGCGGAGGAACAGGAAATACATAACAGCCTGGTGCAGCACTATACACTGCTGTTTTCCAGGGCCAGCCAGCACCAGCATGAGCATAGTGCACTGTGGCAAGATCTTGTTCGTCGGGTGAATGACATAGGCATGCATAACCGTTAATATGAGCAGGTACGCCATCACTGCAGTGATTTAATTAGAGATGTCCAGCGGCGTGCATCTGATATTCATAGACAACAGCTTGCCACAGGTGGTGGGGTGGCCATACACCCCCCCCTCACCAGAGTGGAGGAGCTGCTCCTACGTGTGGTGGCTCCTGGCCTACAGCAGCAACAGCATCACACATGTGTCATCATGGAGGCCGGAGCCACCTAGCATGATGACATGGAGCATGCAGGTAATATGCCCTAGCTGTAGATTACTGTTACCTGTATTGTTAGAATATGCATATGTGAGATGTGTACTGTGTGTTCAGCAGTTGTGCTGCCTATTGTGTGCAGTACTGATATTTGGAATAGTATCTGTACACCTGTGACTGTTGACTCTTGTTCTACTGTAGTTTAGCACGCTCACAGTAGCAATGCCACAGTTGTGGCCACTGTCAAAATGTGTCATATTCTTGTAGGACTCTCTGGTGTGACAGCAGGGCAGATGATACATGCTAGTGAGTGTGTTAACACTTTAATATTGGTAATGAGATGAGCATGTCATAGGTGAGGTGTAGGCCATGTACACGTAACACACCTACGCATAATGCATGCTGTGCATGTTTGCTGTGAGATATTAAACATCTCAGTAAAGTCAGTAGCTGCCTCAATCACATGCAATGCACAGAGCAGCAGACACATTTGTGGCAACACTGTACTGCACATTGGATATGCATAGTTGCTACAGCTGTACACAACAGAACATGTTTATCATACACAGTACACGAAAACATGCTACATTTGGCATTACCACACACCCACTGTAAGGTCACACTTCAGTATCCCACATGTCATGCACAAACACATGATGTACCTCAGGGGTAGAGGCCTATCTTGGGGCTGTGCAACACTTTTCAACACATAACACAGTCATGTTAGGCAATGCTCCCTATCGGACATCTCACACACCCATGTACAAAGTGGCTGTGTAATTGTGAACATAGCCACGGCACTGCAGTTCAGGTACAGCATGCTAGGCGGTGGTCTTGCACACATTAGTAGCTGTGAGTGACCACAAGATGCATGATGATGATGGCACAGGGTACTACACCCCATCCAGTTACAGTGACCACAGTACTACTCATAGCAGTCATTGCTGTACACCTCAATGTTGTGTGTGTGTGTGTGCAAACATATGCACCTTTACACAATATGCATAGCATGTTGTGTGTGTGCTTACATATGCCAGTATACACAATATGCACAGCAGTTGCCATCCGAATAAAGTGTCACATATATGTCCTGGAATGCTAGTGGGTGTATAGGTCACATGACACACATTGGGTATATGTGGTGTTTAATGTTGCAGTCGTGTAGCATGCCATGCCATGGCTGGCACCGACATATCTGCAATATGTCCCACAGTCACCATCCCGTGTGTGTACATAGCATGCATGTGCTACACCTGTGCCCACTATTATCTGCTATGGACACAGACACTGTACTCAGACATGAAAATCTATGTGTCACACAGATAACACATGCAGCCATGGCATGTATACCTGTGAGTGATGGTGCACAGGGCATTGCAGAGCTGATAATACTTGCACAGCAATGTTGTGTCCAGGTACACATTGTGTTCCAGGGTGTAGCCAATCACTGAACAACTACACAGTTGCATCAAAGCCATGTACACTGCCATGAAATAGGGGTGCCTACACTTGCACTACATGGTCTTGTGCAACACATATTCTGCATGCTGACATGTTTGTGGTGACTGTTTGCCTTGTGATACTGACACCCACCTTCACCCACTATAGAGTATGTGTTGGATTGCTGGTGTGTGTATGTGCTGCAGTGAGGAGTGTATATGTGTGCATGTGTTCATGTGTGCATGTGTGCATGTGTGCATGTGTTCATGTGTGCATGTGTGCATGCATCATGTGCAGACTGTAAAGTGTGTTTCCTGTCTTCCACTCACAGGTGCTGAGTTAGGGGTGGCCAAAAGCAGTAGGGAACCTAAAGCCACTGCCACGAATAGTGGTGATGATGAGACATGTATTCTGGCACATGAAGGTTTGACAGGGTCTGTCGTTGGTCCTCCAGTTGACAGTACACAGCATTCAACCCCAACTATGCGCACACTCATACTGTCAATACATCCCTCATCACCAATGGCCACAGGCGAGGGACAGCATACAGTTGGCATTGACCAAGAGAGTGTGGTACCCATGGCACTTGCATCCCTTCACAGCAGCCATAGCCAGATTCCTGGAATGGTACCACATAGGTGGTGGTCCAGGGGTTATCAGGGGAGCACTGCTCGTCATATTGCCCCTGGAAGACGTGCCGTCACAGGTCTTACAATGTCCAGTATGTTCCGGGCTGTAATGCAGGCTCAGGCACATATGGAACGGTACACCAGACAGGGACTTAAGACGCAGAGAGCCCATTACACTGCTATCAATGACAGCATCCGTGACCTTGCCGGTGCCATCCAGAATTACACCGAGGTCATTGATAGACACTGGGGGGAGACAGTAGATGCCCTCCACAATATGTCTTCCATGAGCCAGGACAGTGCGGGACAGTTACGACGTCGACGCAGATGCATGCCAGCAACAGCAACAGCTGGCAGTGGTTGCGGATGACCCACAGTTTACAGCCACTCCCATAGTGGCAGTACCAGCCCCAGCCATGCTGGGGCTGGCCTGTCCATTGACCGTTCCAGTAGACCCCGTGCACGTGGCTCTGGCCAGTCCCAGCAGGGACATGGGTTCAGTCATCATACCTCTGCCTCTGATGACAGTACCCAGTCGGGGTTGGTACCCGATACTGTCCGTAGCACCCCTGCCAGGCACAGGTACTGTGTCTGTGGCCGGAGACAGTTATCTGTACAGCCTAGCAGGTACAGTCTGTGGCTGTCCCACAAACTACCGTATATGGCAGCCACATGGTGGAGCTGTGTGCATGCAGACACACACACATTAACCAAACAACTAGGGCTCACACATACACACACACATTACATCAACGTTGGCCCATGCTGTACTGTTGTCCCTCACACACACACACACACACACACACACACACACACACACACACACACACACACACACACACACAGACATGTCGATTGGATGGTTCAATGTCAGGCTCTGGCAAACAACAACACACCCTGTGCATATGATGATACCTGTGTCACCTCCTGTCATCTGTAACATTGATGCAGGAACAGGCTAACATGGTGCTGATGCACATGGTGACATTATAGCAGTGTAGCAATATTAGCAAGTTGTCAACAGGAAAGTGTAATGACATCCTTGTAGTTATGTCTGAGCAGGCATTATGCATCAATGCTCTGATTGTCAATGTAGCATTGTTTACACCACTGTTAGGTCTGAGTATGTATTGTCCACCCATGTGCCACTTGGCTGAAGTGTAATGTGTTGCCAGCATGTGTTAGTGAGTGGACAGTACGTGTGTGATGTGTGCAGTACAGATTAGCAAGTGTACATCTGTGAACATGGTGGGTGCGCACTCTCTGCATGTATGTGCATGGTGGACACATGGGACGTGTGGCATACCCTGTTGTACACATTGTTAACATCTCATAGTAACTTTCAATGGCCAGTATGCATTCTACTACAGTTATGTACTAACATGGGTCCACATGTGTGTATGACATGGGTTGACACTATGCTGTGGGTGATACTGTTAATATCTGTCAATGATTTGTGGTCTGGTAGTGTACACAACCTCAACAGCATGTCTATAAGCAATCATTGGATGATGTCCTGACAAATGACATACAGTTGTAGGAAACTCAGTAACAGTTGGATCCTTCCGGTACTATACTCTAACACTAACCAGTGGTATTGACCGCCACCCATTCCTGGGACCACACCTGTTTGGCATATAACCCCTTAGGTACATGCAAACACACTAGGGATGTGTCCATCCACATCTGGAAATGCATGCATTGGCCTACAATGCATTCCCTGGATGGGACACATATCCTACACAAGGGTATCATACAGACAGATACCTGTTGTCTGATACATGCTGTATAGCAGTAAGCCGGTTATGGCATAGTCATCCACATTTACTATACATACTATCCCGTCAGTACCACATCGATGGTAGACCTCAACATGTATGTTGGGTGCCAATGTGTACATACAGCCTCGTGTTATGTCATGTATCCCTTGGTATCCACATATCCATAGGTATTGTGGAGTCCCTCAGTGTATCACATAAGACATTAGAGGCCTGAATGCATATCCACAAGGCAGTTGTACACCTATACAGACTGTCCATTATTGCCAGTCGTTGTTGTGTATGAACATGTCTGACATATGCCTCAGGCATATGCCCTCACTCACACTACTCTTTAGTAATTGTCATGGGTGTATGTGGCACAGATGACTTTGGCCACAGATCACAACAGTGGACGGCCTTGTCACATATGTGACCTACGATCTGAGAAGCAGCGGTGCAACCTGTCAATGGAAATAGATGTATTCATGTAGTTTGCAGGCTTCACACCTATGTACTGATTGAGGGGACATGTACATATATATATTTGCCACGCAGATACCTGATGTGTGCAATGCACTTACTGTTCTAATCATAATATGTCCTACCATAGTAAAACCAAAACCCACACCGCATTGATCAATAGTGACACACACACTGTCAGTGTTTGCAGGATTCCAACCCCTACCTAACTATGTTATGATGCTAGTGAGAGACGCATTAACATGGCACGTTATTTGCTTTACTAGCTGGTTTCCCTTCGTCTGTATTTGTAGGATGGTGACATCATCAGATTTTTCAAAGAGGAATGTACCTCTTTTAGTGAGTTTTCCCAGTCTCCAAAAAGGGCACTCCTTTCAAAGGAAACTGCACACATACACACACACACAGTCACTGTTTGCAGGATTCCAACCCCTACCTAACTATGCTATGATACTAGAGAGAGGAGCATTAACACAGCACGCTATTTGCTTTACTGGCTGGTTTCCCTTCTCCGTCTGTATTTGCAGGATGGTGACATCCCTGCCTGCCCCTCTTGTAAATTTGTGTTTGGATACTCCTTCTGGGCCCATCTCATTTGTTCACTCAACTGAGTACAGTGAGATCATATTCTGATTTCAGGCACTTCTATTGTGTACAAAGAGAGCATCTGGGAAACAGAAGAAAAAAAATGTTTAAGCTTGTTTCCTGCCCTTCCTGTTAAGTGGTATAGACTGTAGGCTTCTGGGCCCTCAAGCCCTTCTGTGTTGGAGGGAAGCCTTCTAGCTTAGTTTTTTTTTCTTATATCTAGCCAGTTTTCTAGTTTCAGCACTCAAATCTGTTTCTTTGAACTCAGCACTTGTTCAGAACTCATTGTAAGCACTACATAAGCTGCAAATTACTACAGCACTCAACTTTCCTCACTTGTCTAGTGGAAAGCAGTTTTTAGTACTTAATAAATAAGCACTTATCCAGGCATGTCTAAGGGTCAGCTCCCAGTGATTTCTCCTGTCTACCTGATGAATCTGGGCATCTTGAGGCAATGCAGCAATTGCCTCATGTACACAGACAACCCTCTCCTCCTACCACCCAACACTACAATGTGTGAGAGATGCACTTATATACCCAAACTGGAAGCAGTGCTCTCTTCACCCAAGACTGGACTAGACAGTCAAGAGGAGAGGGTAAACACTTGCACCACACCACACTCAACACATAGTCCCTCAAAACCTACACCACCAAAACACACACATAGAAACACAAAACACACACCTACATTTGTGGAGGCTCTCAATAAAAACCTGCCCAAGCATCAGGGACATCCAAAGCATAAATGCAAGCAAACTCCACCCCCAACACAACCCAAATGACACATAGCCCACAAACTCAGTGTGCCACTCAACCACAGCCCATAAGGCATAACAACGTACCCAACACTCTAGTCATAGGTGACTCTATAGTCAGGCACACTGATGTTCCACTCACTAGACTAAACAAGGAGAAAGTTACTGTCAGCTGCCTGTCAGGTGCCAGGATCCGCCACATAACGCATGCACTCAGGTCACTCCACAGTAAGTACAAATATGACACTGTCATTGTCCATGTTGGTGTAAATGACCTGAGACGTACCTCCCTGGACTACATGAAAAGAGACATGGAGGAGCTCTCAGATCTTGTATCCCAGGCAGGTATGACCCTAACCCTGAGTAGCATCCTGCCATCACCCAAAATGATACTGCAGTGCAAGGACAAAATGATTGACTTCAACAATTGGCTAAGCTTCTGGTGTCATTCTAAGGGGCTCCAGTATTTGTCTGCCTAGGACGACATGATCGACAGCCACAATGCTTTGCCAGAGATGGCCTGCACATGTCGCCCTTAGGATTCCAGATACTGGCTAAGACTCTTGCCACCCCTATAGTGCCTTTTTTAGGCAAGGTTCAAATGACAAATTCACCACCGTAACAGGTACAAGCAAGCAAAATCTGAGGGTAATGCTACTCAATGCTAGAAGTCTAAACCTCAAAATGCACTCACTCAAAGCACTCCTTAAAATGGAGAACATTGACATCTGTGCAGTGACAGAGACCTGGTTCAAAGCTCCAGAGAGCACCCCTGCATTACCAGGCTTCAATTCATACCACACCTTTTGGCCACCTAACCCAGAAAGAAGCACTAAAGGTGGAGGCATGTCCATATTCATTAAGGATATCCACACCTCCAGGCTAGTTGCACAGCATAATGCATCCGAGATTATCCAAGTGCAACTAACTCTGGGCAAGACCGCAATCCAAATTGTAGCTTGCTACAGACCCCCCACCATGCCCCAGGATTCACACTCCTCATTTCTTGATACACTGGAAAGTATTAGGGTACAACCAAACACCCTAATAATGGGCGATTTCAACTACCCCACCATTAACTGGGAAAACTACTCATGTACCAACTCTTTTGCTCAACGTTTTCTAGAATTCATAAATTCCAATGAATTGAATCAACTTATTCACACACCCCCACCAGGGGCAGGAATATCCTAGACCTGGTCATTACCAACATGGGAAACCGGTGTTCCACAATTCCTCATTGGTCAGATCCGACCACAAGCTTATCAGCCTAGACATCCACATCCCACCCCTAGCCCCAATTAGGGAAACCATCGTAAAAAACTTCTCAAAAGCCAACTTCACACTTCTTAAGACAGAAGTGGCAAACTTCATGACACCCATGCAGATGGACAATAGAGGTATGACTGCCGAATCCTACACAAATGCACTTTATAAGCACTTACACGAGTGCATGGATCATGCTATCCCTAATAGAACCAAGATGTTATCCTCCAAAAAAAGAAAGCCAATCTGGTGGTCCTCTGCCATAAACAAACTCTACAACAGAAGAAAGAAACTGTTGCAAAAAAGAGTAAAATCCCATGACTGGAGGAACTCCATGGTCAACCTCAGTAAGAAGCTGAGATCCCTCATAAAATCCTCCAAAGATAGTTACGAAAACAAAATTGCCACTGACTCTAAGACAACCACAAAGTATTCTATAGCTATGTCAAGAATCTAAATGGGAACACTCAGATCTGCTCTGAATTACAGCATAATGGCACTAAATATACAGAACCAACTGATATTGCCAACATCCTAACAGATATGTTCAGTGCTAACTTTATCCCCCTCTCACCCCCTAGAGGGCCCATCTCTGTACCGGAAGAATGCAAAGTTCCTATAATCACGGCTGCACAGGTAAAAAACACACTCTCCAAAGCCAAGAACTCAGCATCCATGGGACCTGACAATATCCCAGGCTGCGTTCTACACGAACTGCAGAATGAACTGGCACCCTACCTAAGCACCATGTTCAATCATAGCCTCACCTCAGGCTTTGTACCCACTGAATGGTGCACCACGACAGTTATCCCACTCCACAAAGGGGGAGCCACGACGGACCCCTGGAACTACCGCCCCATTAGCCTGACGAGCCTGGTCTGCAAGGCCATGGAACATATCATCATGGAGCTCATAAACAAAGACATTGGTAATCTCCAAACTCTGGACCCTACTCAGTTTGGATTTGTAAAAGGCAGATCATCTATCCTAAACCTGATTGACTTCTTTGAAGCAGTCACCAAGGCCATAGATGAGGGTAAAATGGTTCACACAGCTTATCTAGATCTCACCAAGGCTTTCGACACCATCCCCCACTCTGGAATTATAGATAAGCTCACTAAACTAGGTATAAATCCCCATGTCACAAGATGGGTTGCCAACTGGCTCATGGACAGAACCCACACTGTGAAAGTAGCGGATTCCAAATCCGACATCAGACCAGTGACAAGTGGAGTACCACAGGGTTCAGTCCTGGGTCCTCTCCTGTTTGGTATCTACTTCTCTGAAGTGCAGGCCAACACAGAAGGTCTTTGGCTAACAAAGTTTGCAGATGACTGTAAATTAGGAGCCATAATCAAAACTCCCAACAATGTGGACAAACTACAAAAGGGCCTCACTGAGACAGATACCTGGTGTCAAAGCCATGACCTGAAGCTCAGTGCCAAAAAAGTGTATTGTCATCCCCTTTGGTAAAAACTCTGTACCCATAAACTACCACATAGCTGGTAGTCTACTTAATGCCAAAAATGTGATAAGAGACCTTGGGACACAGGTGGACAGTAGTCTCTCCTTTGATAATCACATCGCCACAGTGGTCAGGAAATCCTTCTACATGGCTCATCTCATCACAAAAGGATTCTCATCCAGAAAAAAAGAGGTCATTGTTCCCCTCTACTCATCACTCATTAGACCCATTATAGAGTACAATGCCCCTTTTGGTATGTACCTCACAAGACATCTACAACAACTGGAAAGACCACAGAAATACCTCACAAAGACGATTACTGGCCTCAAACAGATGCCCTATGCAGACTGTCTCAAAAAGCTACAGCTTTACTCCATCACATATCACCTACTCAGGGGCGATCTCTGCCTAACATACAAAGCTATGTCAAACCCTAGCTGTTGGACATGCTCCACTTAAAGAAATCCCAATCCCTCCAAGCTACACGCTCTAGGGATCTTAACCTTGTCACCACAATAAACAGAACATGCTGGAGGGATAGATTCATGTCCCAGAGACTTCCCATACTCTGGAACAGACTACCTATCTATGTCAAACAGAGCTCCTCATTAGCACTCTTCAAGATAAAGCTTGATGATTGGATGGGAAATGGGAAATTCACCCCGGGATCACTTTTGTGGCTCTGCTCGACAGGGGCACAGGAAAATAAATTTCTTGGGTGGCGAAAGCCAGGGTACATTTTTTGGCTAGGCTTGTATGGGCCCTAGGGCTGATAGTCTAGTACCTACCTATGAACCTATGAACCTATGAAAGTACCTCTTTTAGTGAGTTTTCCCAGTCTCCAAAAAGGGCACTCCTCTCAAAGGACACTGCACACATACACCCCCCCCACACACACACACACAATCAGTGTTTGCAGGATTTTAACCTCTACCTAACTATGTTATGATACTAAAGAGAGACGCATTAACACGGCGCACTATTTCCTTTACTGGCTGGTTTCCCTTCTCCGTCTGTATTTGTAGGATGGTGACATCATAAGACTTTCCAAAGAGGAATGTATCTTTTTAGTGAGTTTTCCCAGTCTCCAAAAAGGGCACTCCTCTTAAAGGAAACCACACACATACACCCACAGTCAGTGTTGCAGGATTCAAACCCCTACCTAACTATGTTATGATACTAGAGAAAGACGCATTAAAATGGTGTGCTATTTGCTTTACTGGCTGGTTCCCTTTCTCCATCTGTATTTGTAGGATGGTGACATCATCAGACTTTCCAAAGAGGAATGTACCTCTTTTAGTGAGTTTTACCAGTCTCCAAAAAGGGCACTCCTCTCAAAGGAAACTGCACACATGCACACACCCACACATAGTCAGTGTTTGTAGGATTCAAATCCCTACTTAACTATGTCATAATACTAGACAGAGAGAGAGACGCACTAACACAGCGCGCTATTTGCTTTACTGGCTGGTTTCCTTCTCCGTCTGTATTTGTAGGATGATGACATCATCAGACTTTCCAAAGAGGAATGTACCTCTTTTAATGAGTTTTCTCAGTCTCCAAAAACGGCACTCCTCTCAAAGGAAACTGCACATAAACACAGTCAGTGTTTGCAGGATTCAAACCACTACCTAACTATGTTATGACAGTAGAGAGAGAGAGAGAGATGCATTAACACAGCACATTATTGGCTTTATTGGCTGGTTTCCCTTCTCCTGCTGTATTTATAGGATGCTTACATCATCAGACTGGACATGGTGATGTGTGTACACTTTGTTTTATGCCATTCCAGTAATCGTCCTTGTGGGTCAGCAGGTGTCAACAGCTTGAATAGGACCTCATAATCCTTACCTTGTGTGATCTATCTGTGGACACATTGACATTCCTTCATATGTCAACACATATTTATGCACAGCTTGTTGGCTTTGTGGATACTATATGTGTCTGGGATGTTGATAAAGGGCTATTCAAAGTCTATGTGAGACATGTGTAGCTGTGTTCAGTGATGTATGTCCTGGGTGGCTGCCTTGCAAACAGTCTAGCATGTTTGGGAAACATGATCCGCACATGAACATACGACAGTTGGTAGGGTTGTGTGTATGTCAGCTTCCAATAGCTCTATTTATGACTTCAACCATGATGGACTCCATGACCTTGCAGATCTGACTTCATAGGCGTACTGGACTGTACTTCCCATGGTGTGTTGTGCACCAACACTTGTGGGGAGTGCCATATGTTGCTGTAACACATTCAACGGTTCCACATCCTGTGTAGGGGGTAAGGCTCAGCTGACTGTTCAGGTGCAGGTTCTGTTTGTTCTGTAGTTTATGCATGACACATATTGGGAATCAATGTATTCCACTTGCTGCCATGCTTTTGGCATTGGGGGTAGCTGCTCATCCATTCTACATGTGATATCTCCTGGTATGATGATATGGACTATCATCAGTGGGAGATGGGTATGTATATATGGGCCTGTCTGTCAGGATGTCAGCATTGTCAGTCAGGTACAGTTGGCCCTGACTCAGGACATATATGGGTGTACATTGATATTTATGACATAGCTGAAGGAGGTGTCATGATTCAGTCTGGACTCCTTCTCAGCTACTCTTTATAAAACACCAACGAACCTGAGCACTAATCCCTGTTATACTCTTTTACACACTTAACACCTTACTGATCCTTTGTGATCAGGCTATAGAGTATGTCATCATAATATCCTGGCATATCCAGGGGTCGGTTTTGTGTGTACTCTCCAGTCCAGCTGGTGAATATTGTGATGTTGACACAATGTCACATCTGCCTCATGTACACAGACAACCCACTCCTCCTCCTGACAAACTCAGATATATGTGTGAGATGCACCTATATAGACATACAGGGTGCTGAACTCTCTCGACCCATGACTGGCACAGTCTATCAGGTGGTGAAGGTAACCACACACACCACATATCAGTCTCACATATCCACTAGCGACAGCACTCAAACCACATTATCACACATAGACATACTTGGATGCTGTAAATGAACTCTGCCTAAGCAGCAGAGACCTCCAAAGCAGACACACACACAACTGCTACCCCACTACAATACCCACATATCACATAGTACACAATGTCACTGTGCCACACAGTCACTGCCCTTCGGACTAAACAACACACCTAATACACTTGTAATAGGTGACACTTATTGTCAGACACACTGACGTACACCTCACCAGCCCAAACAAGGGAATAGTCACTTTGGGCTGTCTGTCGGGTGCCAGGATCTGCCACATAACATATGCAGTCAGGTTGCTCCAAAGCAAGTACAGGACTGGCACCATCATTGTCCATGCTGGTGCATAAAACCTCAGACGTTACTCCCTGGACCACATGACATGATACATGGAGGAACACTCTGATCATGTAGCCCAGGCCAGTATGACCCTGACCTTCTCTAGCATCTTACACCCACCAATTATGATGTCACAGTATACAGACAAACATATCACGTTTAACAGTTGGCTAACAAATTGGTGTCATTCATAGGGGATACATGTCTGTCAGCCTGTGGTGACATGTTCGACATGCCACGTAGCTTCACTATGGACAGCTTGCACCTGTCACCCTTAGACTTTCAAATGCTGGCTAAGGCTCTTGCTACCACCTTAGTGCCTTTCTTAAGCAGGGCTCAAAAGACAAACCTACCTCCATAGACATTACAGGTTAAATGAAACTAAGGGTAATGCTGCTCAACACCAGATGTGTTACCCTCATATTGTGGCCACTCAGGACTCTCCTCGGTATGGAAGATAGTGATATCTGTGCACTAACAGATGCCTAGTTCAGGCTCACTTATGCACAACAGCACTACCAGGTTATGTTTCATACCATGCTTTCTGACCACAAGACTTGGAACAGACAACACAACTAGGGGGGAGTATCCATATACATCACAGATACACACACCTCTGGGTTAGTAGCACTGCACAAAGCATCACAGACCATACATATACAACTACCACTGTGCAAAACTGCCTTTCGGTTTGTTGCCTGCTACAGGCCACCCTCCCAAACTCAGGAACCACACTCGGCTTTCATGGGAACTATGGAGAATATGAAGTTCTCCACAAACACCATTATATTGGGTGACTTCAAATACACAAATATTGACTGGGGGTACTACTCAAGCCCCAACACCCTCGCCCAACAGTCACTACAATTTGTAGACTCATATGCTATGGCACAACCAGTCAGCACAGCCACAAGGGGGGAATACATATTGCACCTGATCATCACCAACATGGGGACTCTATGTTCCACACCAGTGATATACCCCTCATTGGTAAGGTCAGAACATACATGTATCTCACTGGACATACATATACCCTCCACACACCCATCCTGGGTAATGTTGGTGAACTTCTCATGAGCCAACGTCTCACTTCACCAAAGCAAGCCACACTCTGGCTAGGCTTGTACATGCCCTAGGGCAGATAGCCTAGTATCGACCTCTGAACCTATGCTAATGTTCGGGATGCACAATGTTTATTCCTGATACTGTTTGCAGGTCTTTATTGTCTTTGCTTTACCAGTTTCTATGAACAACTTAGGTATCTGCAGAACATATTTGATTATGACAGGGTTCCACTATATTATATATGTGTCTGTTGTCATATTGCTGGATAGTAAGAGGTTCCTGGGTTAACACATGCAACTGCGAGATATGTGTGGCCCACTGCTGTACTCAGACATGGCCTAAGTGTGTGAGCATGCCCAGTTCAGTCTTTCCGTGTTTTGTTGCCTGACATTTGTCTCATTTATTTAAGTGTGTGAGCATGCCCAGTGTGACCTTTCAGTATGTTGCTATCTGAGGTCCACTACATTTGTTGATGTGTGTGAACATGACCAATATTTACATTTATACTGTGTGTGTTGGAAGTCAGGTTCTGTTCTTACTGCAGGACTCACCTTTGTGTCATAACTCGACAGGGATTATGCTGTGCCTGCAGGGTTTCCATGAGATACTTTGCATAGACTTATCAACATTCCTTTATACAGGCTGACCACTGCAATACTATCATGGTTTAGTGGTTCAGTACTTTAACTATAGTGCACAATATCTTGGGTTCGAGGCCCATCACTGGTTTATATTTTCATACTGAGTAGACCAAACTGCTTAAGGGCCAGTTAAGCAAATATGAGCATGTTGGCTTTTGTTCAGCTATGCCCTACTTAGACCAGGCTTGTCCAACATTGCTCAATATTCACCAACATTGCTGGATGTTGCCCAATATTACTCAACATTGCCCACAGTTGTGCTAGTTGGTGTGTGTGATTCTGTTAGCATATACTACATGGTGGTAAATGCTGTTTAGCACTGCTTTATATTGCTTAACACATGACAATCATGCCTCAGGTGGTGCTGCAGGGCTGCCTATGTCGGATGCACATACTACACTCCCTGTACATGTTTGAAAGCTGGTAGTGTCAACTTAGGCATTACTTTTAGTATATGTGCAAGTCAGAGAGAGGTATCATTACCAGAGTTCCTACTGAGCCAGTGCATGTGCTATGCGTTGCCTCTGTGCCAAGGCCAAAGCATACTGGGCATGCCTCCTTTTGCTTACTGGGGCAGGCTCAGGTTGTTCCTCCTCTGCGTCACGCTCTGCCTGTGATGGCCTTGGCAATGGTGGGGGGCAGTTTGGCCCAGGCCTATGCTGGTCCTGCTGTAGCTGTTTTCACAGGATCATATTATGTAGCATAGCACATACCATGACAATTTGGGTACATGTAGTTGGTGAGTACTGCAAGGCTCCAGCAGATGTGTCCAGGCACCAGAAACGTGACTTGAGCAGCCCAAACACACACTCGATTACATTACATGTTTGTGCGTGTGCCTCATTATGGCATTCCTGTTCAAGTGTGTGTGCGTTTCTGATGGGTGTCATCAGCCATGGCTCCAGTGCATAGCCAGCATCCCTTACTAGGTGACCGTGTGGGATGTCCCCATTTGGCAAATATCTGGTACAGCTGCATCAGATACCAGATATGGAAATCATGGTAGCTTCCAGGGCAGCCAGCACACACATTCAGTATTATGCCCTGGGCATCACACATGACCTGGCAGTTGATGGAGGGGAAGCCCTTGCGGTTGAAGTAGACCCTACCTCGCTCGCCGGTTGGTGCTTTGATGCATATGTGCATGCAGTCTATTGCACCCACTACCTCAAGGTATTCCGGTATTTGCTGGAAGAGACGGATATTGCTGGCCAATACCTCATGGGAATTGGGGAAATATACATGATCACCGACATGTGCTGACATGGCATCCAGGAACTGGTGCTGTACCCTGGATGCTGATGCCTGTGATATCCCCATCATATCACCAGTTGGTCTCTGGAAGGTACTTGTTGCTAATATTCTTAGGCCAACACATACCTTGGTTTCCACTGGGATGGGTTCCCCTCTGTTGGTTCTGTGTGTGAGGCGTGGCCTGCACAGCTCAACAATTTGCTGCAGGAGGTCTCTGTCCACTCTATAGCACTCCACTATCTCCAGCTCATGTAGCCCCTGGTAGGTTACCCTGGGCCTGTACACTCTTCTCCGTCTCTTCACTGTGGGTTGTCCAGCAGCATTTCCATTGTCACCACCCTCAGCATGTTGCATATCTCGCCTTATAACAGCAATGGCAGCCCCTAACATTTCTTTGTCTCAGTAAAGCTTTTTCAGTTTTCACTTCTATTAGCTTACTGCAATGTCTGTTGTGAGAAACATAATGGACTGTTGTTTGCAGAGTTTTAAGTGCTAGGCTGGGCTGGGCTAGTGTACTGCCTGTGTAATTGCCTGATTCTGATTGTTTTCACCTGCCAGCTCTGCTAGTACTCCATGGTAGCTTCCTACTATTTGTTGTGCTTCCTTTTTTCTTTCTGTTTCCTCGGGGGGGCAGCGCCGTGCACACAAGCGCAAACATGCTCACAGCAGCTCACATGCGTGCACACATGCTTACATGGACTAAAACTTGCTTATTTGGGTTAAAACGCGTGCACACCAGCGCAAACATGCTTACAACTCTTTAAACAGCCTTATACATGCTTACTCCGGCTTAAACATGCGCACTCACGCTTACATGCGTGCACTCAGTCTTACTCGGGTTTACAGGCGTGCACACGCGCACATACCCACTCAGCAAGAAACTTTGGTGTTATCCACGGCATACACCTTCCATTTCTTGCCTTTACCTAGCCTACCTGTTGACACACCTCTTTCCGTGATGTGTAAATGACAGCTGACACATGCCACTCTGCTCCAATGAGCTTCACTTCTTTCATACATACCCCACTCGTGATGTCACCTATCTTCTACTCTGTTACTCTCCTTATCCTACTCCTACACTCCACTGACTGTGCTCATTTGCTATGTAAACTTGCGATTCACTATCCTAAACCTCCTTTGCATAGGATTGCCTACTAATGCTTGGTTACATCTCTTAGACTGAGTTTCCCCCCTTAGCAACCTCTACTCGGTGGCCATGTTGTCTTCAGCCTGCCATTTCCTTGCATTGTACATTAACAATTTAAATAAGATCCACATTTGTGGGTTTTCATTTTTAGTTTTCTGGTTTTTAGAGCACAGCCCATTTGCACGGTGCTGTACGACGCTTAAACATCGGAAATCAGAGAAAAAAAAACAAATTATTTTTTCTTCATATTGCATCAGGAAACATTGCCAATGGCCGTATATTTGGCCATTGGCATGCTTCCTGCACTGGATGCAACCTTTATTTGGAGCTGTCATGGCTCCGTTTTGCTATTTGCAGAATGGTACTCAGTTGTCAACTGAGTACATTTCTGCAAATAACACTGCTCTTACTCGGACAGGTTTGGGTTTCCTGAATCGCAAATCTACCTCATTTTCAAGCCTTTCACCTGCAATTGAGGTCATTTGCATATCCCAGCCCTGTCCGTGTAACAGACGTTTTAGGAGCTCTCTTGCACACCCCTGCAGGCTGTTCCTGGATCGCTCATCAGACATGATGGCTGCATGGAGTCTTACTCTACTCTTAGACTCCATGCAAGCCATCGTGAATCCGGCCCATTGAAAAACATTCGTATGAATTGTAAAGTTTGCTAAAAAAGAAAGTAATATACTAGTAAGTACATTTTTAAATGTTTCAAAGCCATAAAGTAATATTTTGTATTACAAAATGAAAAACTGCATAAAATGTATATCTGCTCCTTTTTTTAAACTCTGATGGGACTTAATGATAGACTTAATATTTAGATGGTCATTCAGCACAGGAAATTTAATGGCATTTAACCTCATCGATAAAAAAACTAAATTGAAGAAAAAAACTCCAAGCCACAGTGTATAAGTAAGCGCTTTCATTTACTAAAGTAAGCAAACTTCTTCAGACAATTACACGATTCCAAATGAATTCTTAAATATCACATATGAAATGACATCATCCATGTTCCTTGAATGTGATTTCTTGGTGGAATGTAACCTCTTGAAGGACATATTTCTCAAGAGGGGATATCCATAGAGACTTTTGAAATAGCTGCTCAAAGAAGTGCATGATAAAAGAACTAAGGGTGTGTTTCGACCATTATTACTTGGTATGGGAGATGGTGGGCAGTGGAATGGTGGTAATTCATCATCGACCCTGACTGCACATATTTTGAACCCCTCAGAGGCTAGCTTTTTGGCACATGTAGGGCTGGATGCTTCTGGTGGTATAGTTTGTACAGTGACAACTGGAGAGCCTGCATGATTACAGTCGACCGGTGACACTAATATTGGGTTTATAACCACCTTTTCAATGGATGCGCCATTACTGAGATCTATATTGATTAAGAGCTGGTGCTTCCTGTATGAGGATACCACCATTAGGGATAAGGTGGGTGAGTTACCTAAAGTAATTTTCAGAAGAGGCTGGAATTTGAAGGCAATTCTGGAAAATTGCAGGCCTCCTGAATATTCCTCATATTGTGGTATGTTGAAATGGGGGAGGTGTCAGATATGTAAATATATTAATATCGCTAATTCCTTTATTGTGGGTAATCAACGTTATCATATTAAAGGGGGATTTAACTGTGAATCAGGGGGTATTGTTTATTTGAGCACTTGCCAGAACTGTCCAGCTTTTTATGTTGGCAGGACAGAAAGGCCCTTGAAGAATAGGATTTATGAGCATGTTTACAATATTAATAAATCGAATTTAAACAATGCTCTGGCTAGGCATGTGAAGGCTAATCCTTCCCATAACATTTTTGTTCCTTGTCATTGATAAAATAGGGGATAATGATGGGGGGCGTCCATCATCCTTGAAATTGGACAAAAAGAAATTAGCATGGCAGCTGAGGCTTAATGCGCATACCTCCCCAGAACTTAATGATAGTTTGTCTATTAAGTGCATTCTCAAGTTAAAATCCCTTGCTAGGTAAGTCCTGTTCTTCTCACTAATAACATTATTAACCTTTTCCACATTTTTAATATTTTCAGCAGGGTTTTAGTGCTTTGTATTCCCTTCCTGGGTTGGGGTGGTTACTTGGTCATTTAAAATGTACACCTGGTTAGGTATGTAATTGTATATGACTTATAGATAAGTATTTGCATGTAAGTGTGTTAAATAGTTGACTATGACTTGTATGTATATTAATATATATATATATATATATATATATATATATATATATATGTATATATATACATATACATTTTTTATACCAGTATATTTATGTATAGATTGTTAATATTTAGTTTTAATAAGTTAAGGCAGCTATTTTTGGTTGCCGTTTTAAATGTAGGCAGGGTTTGGAGTTTGATATGATGATGTCATATGATATGTGATATTTAAGAATTCATTTGGAATTGTGTAATTGTCTGAAGAAGTTTGCTTACTTCAGTAAACGAAAGCACTTACTTATAAGCTGTGGCTTGGAGCGTTTTTTCTTCAATTTTGTTTTTTGTGGAGTTTGTTTAGTTATTTTACAGTGTTGCTGATTTAACCTCATCTGCCAAAATAATTGAATGGTTTCTAGTCGATTACTTAGGTCTTCTACATACAGATCAACACCAGTTTGATACAGAACAAAACTAAAATATGTTTATTTTGTAATTAGAGTAAGTAATAAAATGTCTATAAACAGCGTTATTCTTATTTTTAGTTTCAATAATGTAGAAGTTTTTACTAATCCTCTGACATAATTTTCTTTTAGTTTTACCTTAGTAAAATGTATTAAAGGCTGAGCAGGTTGCACAATAAAGAACCCCCTACTATTGTATGCATGTCTGCACTGCTGCCCATCCCAGCATTAATGGTATCAAAAATTTAAACAGGACCCTCATTTATAAAGGGGCATTACCTGCAGAAAACATATTGATAAGGTCCAGTACCATATAATGGTTTATTCTTGCTTATGTTGGTGCCACCTACCTCTCAAAAGTTCTTAAAATTGCAGTCTTTTCTGGCAATAAAGTGTGGAGCTTCCCCAAGTTTATTTATTTATTCATTTATTTATTTATTTTACTAATTCATGGTATCTTGAGAACGCTCGGTATTAACCGAGCGAAAGCATTTGATTTTATTGCATTCTTTGTTTTTGATGTCGTGTAATAAACATCAGTTATTTCACTACAACTTTGGTCCTGGATCCTTTTCTGCTGGACTTTGTTGGATTTTACTGGTTTTATTCATTTTTATATCGTTTTCTAATTCAGGGTATCTCATAAAACTTTCCAGTTGTTTTGTAAAATATGTTGATACTACTTGCATTTACACTGTAGGTGACAGGAAAGATTCTTGTAAAATCAAATTTGCAGCAGTTCCAAGAATCAGTGGAAACTAGTTCTGCATTACTTGTGCTGCTTACAGAATGTCTGTCAAGACGCATACATTTATAAGATTTATCTCTACAGATTTTCACTTCACTTCACTAAAACACCTTAAATAATGGCATTCATATTCTCTTTCCTTATTTTTATAGTTTTATTTTTAGTAAGTAGGGGATGAACACTTTTAACACATATGTAATTATTACCAGAGGTGAGTTTCCAGTAAAGGATAATAGCAAAGCATTTATTACAGGAACATTATTTAATTCCACCCTCTAAAAATGAACCAAACTACAACTATAAGTGAAAGAAACATGATAAAATCATATGCTGTTCAGTGTATTCTCCTTAAAGGAATCAATAATATGTATATGCATAGATCACAGCTTTGTTATCCTGCAATGAGTATAAAAAGTTTACTTCCCACCCACTGAGTTCTAAATTAGCAAAAGTGAGAACAACTGAGCCCCTCATAGCAATCAACTGACTTGTTAGAATAAATATTCTTTAAGCGTAAGAAACTCATTTGCAAGAAACAGTTCTAATAAAGCACAAAAGGATTTTATACCATTGTTGGAGAAAGCAGTGATATCTGTTAGAAATCTTCTGACTGTATCCAATCCAGATCCTGGAGAACAGCTGTGTTGAAGAATGTGATGTCTGCTGTAATTAAAATATCCCACTGAATGTCATTCAAACTGAAATTTCTTAGCTTTCTGAGGAAGCCATGAGAATCCTTAATAGATGGTTTGCTGTGGGTAACTTTAAAGAGAATATTGTCCAACTAAAGAGACATTCAATCTTATACCCTCTAGCTGACATAATGAGCCTTATAGTCTTTTAATTCATTATTTAGTAATAGCAAGAAATACAGGTGCTTTAGTATGTGTGACGTAAAAAGAAATATACATAGCAATATCAATCAAGTTATCATGTAAACATCTTGACAGAACTAAGGTCGCTTGCCAATAGTAAATGCTCATAACTCTCTAAAAAAGTATTCTGTAGAATCTTTCATCTTCCAGCATACTCAGCATTTTATATTCAAACACTATGATGTCCATACTCAGTAAACCATACCCTTATCACTCTTCACGGCCTAACAGAATGGTTATTTCTCAACTTATAGCTTGCTTATCTCCATAATGGAAATTAGAGTTTCTTTTTAAAGGTGGCTTATTTAACATTTAATATTGCTGTATTGTCAGTTTCTCAGAAAGTCTCAAAAGCTACCTTGGCTGGAAGAAGTGTGGGATGATAAGCAGGATTACTGAGAATATTTTGCTCTGTATTGATACTAAAGTCACTTAATGAGCAGTGTAGATATAATTTCTAACATATGGTTTCAGTTCTGGTAGTATGTTTACCCTTTTCAAAGGTCACCATATCTGAAAGCAGAAGACTGAGAAGTAAGGCTGTGGAAGTAGTATGTAGCCATGACTACAAAAATGATATTCCAGTTCACAGATAACAATTCAAATGCCACCCTGTAGCAGTGGTACTGTATCTAACTCACAACATAATCATTGGCAAGGATTTCCTTTATTTAAAGGGTTATGGAACTAATGTGGAGGTAGTAGCATTTTTGATAAATTCTGCCAACAAAGGGTGGACCTTTAAGGTAATATGCTCATATTTACAACTTTTGTCATCCCCTGAATCAGGAAAATAAGAGCTGGCTACAGCTGTGAATATTAATATGTTTCAATTAATTAAGAACCCAAAAATAGTACTAGAAAACCCCAAGGGGAACCAGGATATAGGTGAGCATACAATGAAGGAAAGACTGCAAACCCTCCCAGAACTACAGGTGGGGCTTGAAGATTCCTGAAGACTAGACTAAAATGTCAAACAAATCTTTTGGGAAAAATATTTCCACCAACTTCCCTTCAAGCTCAGAGAGGGTACAACTCAGGAGCTATGATAAAGCAAAACCGAAATAGAATGAAAAGCATGGAGAAGGCAGTACAGGCTGTAGAACCAAGACAAAACAGGTGAGGAAGGTATTGAATGCCAAGTTATGAACTGGAGATCTTGTGGGAATTCTAAAGAGGATGCAGTAACTGATTGCTTCACTGAGTACTAGGAAGAACTACCTTTCCTGGAGATAAAGTAAACATTAGAACCCCTGTTAATGTGCTAGCAGAAATAAGACAGAATTATCTGCCTCAAAGGAAGCTACTAGAGAACAGGCCCTCTTCCTAGCTAACCTTCAGTCCAGCTTGTAGAATTTTAAAAACACCCAGCTGGAGTATAATATACTAATTTGAACTACACAATAATTTACTATATAGAGTGATTAAGAAAAATAAGTACTGGTACCTAGAGCCTTCAGAATTTAGTCATGTACTGGGGACACCAAGGGATGGACAAAATCAAGGCCAAGGTTTTAGCCAGATTTTATAGTCCGGCCATAATAAAAAACTGAACAATTTTTGGAGATACCCTGAGTGTTTGAAAACAGACCTAAACCCTGGCTTTAAAAATCTTCTTATCCCTATGCCTTTTAAGCAGATTGATTTATTGACTGGAATTTGTTTACCAAGGTAGAACATTGATCAATAATGACTAATTCTAGTCTCAGCCCAACGATAACAAACAATGTTACAATGAACACAGAAGTACAGTTATAAAAAAGTGAAAAAAAAAACACAAATGGCATCAAATTAGTATACTTTACAATTTGTACAAATGATATAAAAATGGAAAATAGAAAGAATCTGCATATAGCTGGAATATATACAGAAAGGAGTACAGAGTGAAGGTACAATGAAGGGAGATTCAAGCACAGTGCCTACAATGCAGAAGAGTTGAGTAATCTAGGTTATGTGTCCTGTTGAGTTGCAAGCACATTTTATTGATTAGTTATACATGAGTTTTTAGCTGTTTACGGAATGTGAAATAGGAAGAGGAATATTTAAGTTCAGGTGGGAGGGATTCCCATAGTTTGGGGACAAAGAACTGGGAAAGTGTAATTTGAATTGCACAGTTTTAAATGTGGGATTTCATGATTAAGATTTCTGAGGTTGTATGTGACAGCAAACCTAATTAATTTTATTGCTGGGGTGGGAGAGCCTCTTCATGGAGTAGGTTGAACTGCTGACAACCTAGGAACAATTAATCTCTTTGTTTAACATTGTACCAGTTTGCAGTGGAGTTCATTTGTTGGGAAATGTGTGAAAAATCTACAGATTTTTTTTTTATTTGAGATTTGTATGGTAGGAAAGTACTTGACAGAGGCTGCTGAGACCGGTGAGAAACTGTATTCAAGCTCTGGCAGGAGGATACCTTTTTCACTTGTTGATCTGGAGGCATGACATAAGAGATTTTTGGTTCATAAATAAGACAATACCATTAGATTCTGTAATTGCTTTAGAAAACACCAGTTCTAAGTTCAACAGTTATCCTATGCATTGGGTGGACAAACTGATAAAAAAGATAGGAAAGACGGTATTCCCACTTGAGCTAGACCTAATACAATGTTAGTGACAGATTTATCTGACTGAAAATGTTAAGAAGAAAACTTTGGTTTCTACCCATGTGCGCTTATTCCTAATACAGTCATCTAATATGGCCTTCACTATTGTCCCAGCCACCTCGCAATGGCTGAGGGCGGGGTCCTTAATCCCATGCACCCTATGTCATGCATATCTAGATGATGTGGTCATCCATTTGATAGACTGGGACTCATGGTTACCCAAATAATAAGCTGTCTTGAGCTTCCCTTAAGAAAGCAGGGCTTACAGTGAATGCTACAAGGAGCAAAATTGGAGTGGCCAAAATAAAATGTCTAGGCTACATTGTAGGGAGCAGGATTACAAACCTCAGAAAGAAAACTGTCCAATACTTTATACCAATAAGCAAGTTGCATCATTCTAAGCTTGGCCAGATATTACAGGAAGTTTGTGAAACATTTCACCACCATTGCATGCCATCTCACTGACTTGACTGGGGTAAGATGCCCCGGAGGAGTAAGAGGACCTAGGAGGCAGGAGCTGCCATGCAATGGTTAAAAGAACATCTTGAAGTCAGAACTCATGCTAGTATTTCCCACTTTTACTAACAACTTTATAATTTAAACTGATGCTTTTGATGCTGGACTGGGTGCAGTATTATTCCCAAAGTTAGGAGATGAGGGGCATCCATTTTGCTACCAGAGTAGTAACTGACAAAAACAAAAGCTAGATATTTGGCCACTGACTGGGCATTCATGGTTATAAAGTGAATACTGGGGTCTTTACAATAATACTTGTTAGTTCATTCTTGTCAGGCAAAATCACTCCCTTTGCAATGGCTCCACAAAAAAAGGGTGGAATGTTAAACTTTGCAGATGGGTCTTATTATTTCTGCCCTTCAATTTTAAAACTCCAACACTAACCTCATATCACCCATCACAATCAATGTGGGTGATCTGTTGAATGTGTGCAGATCATCCCATTACCCTTGCACTGTTGATTTCAAGTTGGATGGTCAAATATAATGTAGTATTGTAGTCCTTGTGACAAAAGGAGGTGCTGCCAGCACAGCTAGCTGAAAATTTGCAAAAAAATATACGTCGCTTGTGAATATCAACATGATTTATATAAGATGCTTGTGTTACAAATGTATTAGAACTGTATGTCATGTGTATATCAAACTGATTTGTACAGACATGTGTGTTGAAAAGGTATTTGTAAAGTGCTTGAGTTTGGACTGTATCCACAGTGTGCCTATTGCAGAGAATAGAAATGTGCATGCACTATTGTATTATATGTTTTAACAGAGGAAACTGGAGAGTTAATCTCAGTCCAGCAAACTGTAGAAAAATATCTGAAATTAAATCACTTTATAGGCTAGTCCATAAAGATGCTATCTCACAGGTTTCAATACAGCCAGAGACACAAAGTCTGTACTAGGAAGCTTTCTGTATTGTCTTTGGGGTGAACTAATCACTACTCTGGAAGCATGAGGCATGAAATTGTTTTATGTCTTCCAGCACCTGCCAAAGATCTGAGCAAAAGCCCTTGTATGTGTATTTTTACAGGCAGATGCTATGTCCTGCCAGCTGCCAGCAATGGAGGCTTGCATGAATACTAGAAGTCAGATGACCAGAAATTATGTCATTCTGCAAGCTATCCTGACAGTAATGTTTTAAATATTATTTTGAGAAGTCTGCTAGAGAGACAGAGCATTCTGTATTTTATCTTGGACCTGACAAGAAGAAGAACAATTCACCACATCATCTGCCTTGCTATAATTAAGTAAGTTCACTAGGGAATAGTAATTCTCTTAGATACAATCAGGAATATAGTGAAGCTTAGTTTAGATATTTTTTCTTTATTTATCCGAGCCTGTCCTGCAATGTTATTTTAAATATTTCCTGTGTTCTGAAATCTGATGTCACTGTGAATATATACTTAGTATTTATTGTTCTTTTATTATTTATTATTAAATATATTTAAACCTTTCATTGTGGCTGATCCTTGTAGCGATATTTAAGTTTTGAGAGTACTTGCTGGCTGGAGTGACTTATAGTCTGGGCAGAAGGGGGCATAGATAGTAAACCAGGTGTGTGTGTGAGTGAGTGTGTGTGTGTGTGTGTGTGTGTGTGTGTGTGTGTGTGTGTGTGTGTGTGTGTGTGTGTGTGTGTGTGTGTGTGTGTGTATATATATAAATCAAACCTCAAAGAGTGTGTATGTCAGCTACTTGGGCAGGGACATGAAGCACTGGTTGGACAGAGAGGGTGATAGAGGTCTTGGCTTGGCCACTCAGCTGAGATCTCATCTCTATAGCTGTGCCTTATGGGGATCTGGAGAAAGAGGGAGAAACCAGCCCCAGACTGACTGTGATCTCTGTGTGCTCTTAAGAGAAATTGCACTTGATGCAGAGATGTGCAGTTGGAAATATTGAGTGTGTACCTGTTATCCTCCCAATGACTGCCCCCCCTCACATGTGCCAGTGGTGAGAATTGAGGCTCATTGATTACTGGCCCAGAGGTGGGATATCCACATCACATATTAGTTGGCAGTGGTGGGTCATCACAGTCTTCACCAATGGAATATATTAAAAACTGCTCAAGTGTGTTGTATTTATATTTTTGTTTAACTTCTGCATGTAGACTAGATATCCCTTTAAAGGGAACTCTGAGTCAATTAAGTCAGGTGTCAGTAAATGATGGATATAAAGTTGGATTTGGATAAACCTAGAGGTTATTGAGAGCCAGTGATACCTAAAAGCATGAAGACAGAACTGGAGGTCCAGAAAACTGGCACTGGGGAAAAAATATTTTTTTTCAAATACTATGTACAGCTGGAAGACTGTGTTTTCTTGCCTTGAAACTGATCACGACCACATTCTTTTAATTTTATCCAGCACCTGATTCATTAAATATACTGTTCAAATATTTTTTGGTTAGACCATAGATGCTGCTTCTTTTGGTAGTCATTAAGTCTTATAAAATAAAACTGCTTTTAAAACCAGGACTTGTATGTCAGTTCCTTAATCTTCCACTGTATGAGTATATTATTCATTGCTGTGTTGCCTTACACCAAGACTTTTTTTAGTGATGCTGCAATATTGACTTCACAACTCACCGGCAAAGAAATTTCATGAATGCCAACCAATCACAAAAGGAAAACACATACTTTATTTTAGCAATGCGATGATGCAAACCTGAATCACCAATAAATATACAGTACAAATACTTACAAGACACAGACATAAATATATGCTGTATTGGGGGACTTCACCCTCACAACCCCCCTTACTTTAATATACTAACTCCGTAGTCACACAACTGTGACAACAGTGAGTCCTTTAAAAGCCTCTGATAGTTTGCAAAACACACAGTATACATAGTAAACTATAACAACAATCATGGATTTGTGTGTTCAAGAAGTTTTTATACACATGTTATTTGTCAATAAACAGCATTGTAACCATATGACACAATTTCCAACAATCTACAACCATCTTGAAAAGTTATTTATCATGGAAAAACTATCAAACACTGAAATATTCCAAACACAAAATGCAAACCATAAAAAAATACCAAACACCAGAAATACATGTGCAACCCAAATACATTACCAAGTCTGCATAAAAATAATTAAAAAAGAGAAACAGAACAAAGCAGGAATCACAATTGTGGCACAAATTAAACACACTTTTAGTAGTGAAAATTGAAAATACTAAAACATTTACATTTAATTGTATTACATGTTCAGGCACAATGAAATAAATAAAAAAAGTCCTGACACAAGTGAAAGCATAAACCTCAAAAGCATGAAAAATTAAGCAGTGGAGGGTGTGTGTCTTGGATGGCAAGCTGAAAGCAGCATAGTTCTTGAGCTTTGCAGTCTTCATTTTTTCCTGACAGGATTTTTTATTTAATTCCACTAACAAAGACCCGAAACTACTAAAATCAGATTCTGGAAGTCGTAAGCTACAAGTTGATATAATTTTTAGGCTAAAATTTTCATATTTTCCTGTCAAACTTTCAAATAGAATAGACATTGAAACCACATTCACAAAGGAAGATCAGCAGCTCCAAGTTTTCTTTGCAAGAAACTCCATTGAAGAAAGAAATATAGGCAATCCTTACTACATTTCAGGACTTGGTGGGTGAAATAGACAAATTAAACTTTAAAGTGTACAATATAAAAGAAGATACCCACAAACAACTTACCTTATTAAATGAAGTCCTTAAACAACAAACTGCCCAGATTGCCACTTTGGAGGATTTTGTAACAGATAGAGACTACAGGTTAACCGAAAGAGAGAAAAAGATAGACTTTCTTCTTCAAGAAAATACCAGACTCATTGAAAAGATGGATGACACTGAGAATAGAACCTGGAGAAACAATATAAAAATCTATGGCATCCAGGAGCAGGTGGAGGGGGACAATATGATTAATTTCCTGACTTCTTGGATTCCTAAAATCCTAAACCTACCTAAAGCACTATCCTTCTGGATTGAAAGGGCACATAGGTCTTTAACTACAGCTTCTGTATCTAGTATAAACAGCCATCCAAGATCTATTATTGTAAAATGTATCTCCACTCAAGACAAAACCTTGTTTTAAGAACTGCCTGGTTCCTTGCTCCATTAAAAATTGGTGACCAAACTATCGTATTTGATAATGACTTTTCACCCTGAAAGTTTGCTGTTCAAAAGAAGAGCATCTGTCCCTCTAACAAAATCATTAAAAAAGGAAGGAATCAAAGCACAAGTCATATTCCCAGCAAGAATAAGACTATCTCTGCCAGAAGGAGAGAAAACTTCTGACTCTCTCAAAGAAGCATCCACATTTGTGCAAAAAAAGAACCGTTTAAATCAACCTGAACCCATGGATTCCTCAATGAACTTCAAAAGACAAGCTTCAAAACATGAGTGGACTATTAAAGATAAAAAGAAACCAAGAGACAAATGATTATACATAACTTCACATTTTATGCAAGTTTTTGATTTCTCCCTTCTAAATAATGTGGAATCGTACACAGAAGGTAATGTAACTGTTTTTCTCTCTCTCCTATTATATTTTCCACAACAATGTTAACTTTATAAATAATATATAGTACTCAAAATTCAAGTAAATCAAAATCTTATCCAACTGCAAAGTACTATTTTATACTTTTATCTCTTTATATACATGGCATAGCACATATTGGCAAGCTAGAAGAGTTTTAATGCCTTTGCTTGAAACATTTGTATGTATGCATGTATGCATATAGTAACTAACTCCTCAACACTTCAGTTTAAAAAGACTTCTAAAAATGCACCTTACTAATACCTAGCTCTGCACCTGCAACTCCCCTGGATTACCTATTCCTCCTCTTCACTGTATTATCATTACTTTTACTCTACCAGCATGATTTACCACTAATGCTAGTTTCACTTTAACTGTACATAATAATTTGGATGTATCCACTAAATGTAAACAAGTATGTTATATAAATTACTGTTGCTCTACTTATTGAGTCTGAAACCACTATCTTGTATGCATTTTCTTCTCACTTGACTGTATTTTGTTTCTCGATTATATGTATTTGTTACTCTTGGAGTTTTTTTTCCCCAGGCCGCCACTGAAAAAGGATCTGGGTCCAGTCGGACTTTCCCAGTAAACAAATGTAAAATAAATAAAATAAATAGGGTTTCCAAATATCAATTTTTATTTAAACTCCACATTTATTAACATACCCCGGGATTCATGAAGCTTGCACCAGGCGCAGGTGTAACGTAGGCAGTATAACGCCAAACATGGCCACCGAGCGATTCAGGTACGATCCAATTCCATGTGCACTACTGGCATACACCAGATCTGCGCAGCCCTCAGCTTAGGTATGCTAATCACCCCATGTGCAGTGCCGCACCATGCAAATGAAGGTACATAGCAATTCATGAAGTGGTGCAGGCGTAGCGTAAGCCCACAGAAATGTAAACCAAAAAACACGGTTTACATTTTTCCAAACAGAGCATCGGAGCTATGAAAGCGGACCAGACTCATGTATTACAAAGTTAACATATGCAATGGCTAAATATACAGCCAATGGCATAAGAAAAGATGCACAACACCTAAAAAACATTTAATGTCATGTCCACAGTAATGCAAAGTACAACCGCAGGGCATGTGTACGAAAACGGGAACACAAAGAAAATATATACAAATGTCATAAAATCGCAATGTAATACAAATCATGATTTCACCATAATACTCAATGGTATGCATGGTACACCACAACCAAGCTGCAAGGGTTGCTAAGGGTCTGTGACAGTGTTCGGCACGGTAACTAGGAATTAGTAGTCAATGCCATGCAAATGAGGCAGGTAATAGTGAATCACAAATGTCCCGCCAGACTAAGGATGTACCATACGGCGCAGCGCTACAACACAGAGGAGTGGCTTAGAGGTATACATGACATCAGCAGTGGGGTGTGCCACCGTAGCTGTAAGCACATTGGAGCAATGCAAATCCAGCCTGGCCGTTGCTAAGCAAAGCCACAGGACAGGGGTGGGGAGGTAGGTATAGCATCGTTTAGCTGAGAGCACATATGGTGCCCGAAAGCGCATGTGTACAGGGAGGAAAACGTGCTCAAAACCCGGTAAGCGAATGCACATGCCACGCACCATAGCTCAAACACGAGGGTCAGGGGAAGAAAATAAGGAAATGCCACAGTAGGGTAATTGGAGTACAACTGAGCAATTAACACCTATTAACTCACAGCGGGCAATCGACGGCAGCTGACAAGTCTGCTCGCAGAAACCTGCAAAACAGGATAGGGGAGGTGTTGGATTGCAAAGAAAAGAGAACTGTCATAGCAGAGCAAAGCAAACCTGCAGTAGACCGGCCATAGAACACATTACACAAGATAAGCCAGGTGTAGGAAAGTACAAATGAAAGCAGGCTGCTGGATGCATGCCAGAAAATGGGAGGTGAAACATGAAGAAATGTAAAGGGAAGGGCAAGAGGTAAGCCACTGCAGCCAAATGTAATTCAACACCAAAAGCACCACAATAGTAGTTCCTGTCGTAAAACATATAAGATACCCTGTAGCTACGATTGTACATACACACCCTATGACATCATCGGTGTTCACAGCACAATAGTATAAAGCGTGAAAGCACCCCACACACACCCATGTATTCCCAAACACTGCACCATAGGTGTAAACATACGGGGAACCTTTACAATGTACATGTTGGGAGCTGCCATAGCTGTGATTCATCACCATGTGTTAGAGACTGACGGTGTTGTGGAGGATGATCCTGACAACCACCGCAGGCCCCGAAGGAGGAGAAGAGTGTTCAGACCAAGGGTAACCTACCAGGGGCTACATGATCTGGAGATAGTAGAGCATTACAGGGTGGACAGGGACATCTTACAGCAAATAGTTGAGCTGTGCCGGCCATGCCCGAGATCCAGAAACAACAGAGGGGAACCCATCCCAGTGGACAGGAAGGTATGTGTAAGCTTGTGAATACTAGCTACAGGTACATTTCAAAGGCCAACTGGAGATATAATGGGGATCTCACAGGCCTCAGCATCCAGGGTACTACACCAGTTCCACATGCCAAAGAGCATATATACTGCCTCCGAACTCAGGAGGAGTTGGCCAGCAATATGTGTCTCTTCCACCATGTGGCACACTACCCGGAGGTACTGGGTGCGATAGACTGCACGCACATACATATCAAGTCACCACCCGGTGAGCATGGTAGGCGCTACATAAACCGCAAGGGATACCACTCCATCAACTGCCAGGTCGTGCGCAATGCCCAGGGCATTATCATGGATGTGTGTTCTGGCAGCCCTGGAAGCTACCATGACTCCCACATGTGGCATGCCTTACAGCTGTAGCAGGTATTTGTCAGGGGGACATCCCACATGGCCACCTTGTGGGGGATGCTGGCTATGCACTGGAGCTGTGGATGATGACTCCCATCAGAAATGCACACACACCCATGCAAGAACGCCATAATGAGGCACACACACAAACCAGAATCATCATAGAGCATGTGTTTGGGATGGTGAAATCATGGTTCTGTTGCTTGGACATATCTGGTGGATCCTTGCAGTACTCTCCAGGCACGTGTGCCCACATCCTCATAGTATGTGCCATGCTACATAATATGATCCTGCGGAAACAGCTGCAGCAGGGACAAAATGGTGAAGACCCTCACAGCCCACCGCAATTGCCAAGGCCATCACAGGTACAGAGGGATTCAGACCATGAACACCCTGTGCCAGCCCCAGTAGGCAGACGGAGGCGTGCCCAATATGCCTATGCCTTGGCAAAGAGGGAACGTATAGCACATACTCTGACAGTGTAGGCCCCTATGGACTGACACACCTCTCCACCTGCACACACAGTAAAATGGATGGCACACACACATGACCACCTGTAAATTGTAATGTATAGGTGGCCTACTGTGTGAATCCTACATAGGCAGCCCTCAACCATTGTACACACAGCAGCTATTGGAACAAGGAATGTCAACACCTGAACAGTACACGCACCTATCAGCATATGTTGGTACTGTGTGTATAGGTTCCTAGGTACATCGGTAGGTACACGCCCGATTGTCAGAGGCCATTCATCAATCGAGGCAAACAGTGTCTGCTGTCGCCACCACATCGAGTAACCAACTGTCACTCAGTGGACCAGAGCCAATTGCGGGATCCATGTGTGTAATCACTGTTCCCCACAGACTCTGCATGGATTCCCTGGTACGTTAATGAGGGGCTCCATATAATGTAATCATGGATGTAGTGGTAAAGCATGGGGTGTACCCATGACAGGTATCTGTCACCCCAGAATGCTCCACCTACGGTTGTGTGAAGGTGTAGCACATTATAGTGTGTGGCTCACTGTGACATACATACCCAATGCTGGAGCACATCCATTAAACATCACTTGGACATACCATTAACAGGTCTCATCCATATGTAAACTAACTGAGTTACCCATTTGATCGCAGTATGGAGTAACAGCCATAGTACAGTCCACATACAAAATGCCATAACACGTGTACAAATCCCAGATGCCCAAGTGGTAAATGCAGTGACTGTCATGCATGTTCCTGGTCCCACGTCCTGCAAGGGATGTAACTTAATCCCGAAGGCACGAATAATGCATGTTGGATGCAGGTCATCAGATCATGTTTGGCATGTTAGTGGGAATATGTGTTGCCCAGTGCTGGTAAGCATCGTTTAAATATGACTATACGGATATGCACGAAACAGGGCTAAGCTTCTCTGAATATTGTGCAGATCACGGTCAGTGATGTCCAAAACAGGTGAAACCATTATTCACCCCTGTACTAATAGTGCCTGCCCTGAAGGGTAAAATGACCACTGCCAGGAGTAGAACATGCAATCATGTACACAATCACCTAACACTAAGCTACCTAAGATGTACCAACGGCAGGTCTGTAATGTGACAGGTTCAAACACAAACGTGTGGAGTCCAGGTAACAGTATACACCGACATGTACACAATGAAAGATGTATTCTGCCTGTCACTCTCTCTGTTTTTATATATATATATATATATATATATATATATATATATATATATATAAAATAGAGATAGAAAGGGTGATAGAGAGATTTATGTTGATATATATGTAGATAGGTCAATGACATGTACACAACCATGGAGGTACAAATAAATAGGATACTGCCAACTATGGAATGTGTCACATACCGACACGCGTAATCACGAGGCTGAAAGCTGAAAGAACACAGTACCGGAACACTAGAACTAAGTGTAATATTATCACGATATTAAGGGACATTTAGTTATTGCTGCCGGTGTTGCGGTCCACGTAGGTACTGTGTTCAACTGTGTTTGTGATTGCCGTAGTCTGTGTATGTGTGTGTTGAGGGTGCTGTGTGCATTTCCATGGGACTGTAATGTGTGTGTGTGTTTGCATCGTGTGTCTGTTAGTGCTAACTTGGAGGTAGATCATTACGGTAGGTGTGGTTATAGCAGGTCGTAGGCATACGGTTACCACCTGTCCCACTTTAAGAGGGACAGCTCCTCCCTGGGCAGTTGTGTCCTGACAAAAAATATTAAAAAGGGCAAATGTCCGAGATTGTAGGACATAATTATGTCCCATATATTATGTAATAGTTGCATTAAATAGTTATGCCTGTATCTAAAAAACATAAATGTTACATGAAACATGATAAGTAGCTAAAGTGCTACAAGAATAAGTATGTATTCAGGATAAAAGTATGTGTTATCCTGTGTACTGACAGTGGGTATGTGTCAGCCTGTAAACACTGATGTGTATCCTGCAAATGTCCCACTATGGCCATTTGAAAAGGTGGGAACCCATGCCAAAGAGGTTCAGTCACTAACACAACTTCAATGAGTGCAAATATCTGTGACAGAAATACACGGGACAGCTGTAATTTAGTAACATTCCTTTACATATCGCTGTATTTCCGGAGGTATGGAAGTATCAACCTCACCTGCATACTATATAGAAACCAATTAAAAACAGCCCAATGTATAAGCCCGTAACAACCATAGTTTCAGTCTACTAACTGATAGGTTTTCAATTAGGGAAGGAGCCCACACACATATATGGAATAAGTAGAAATGCAGTCCCCACAAACCTGTATATGCTATGTACACCCACCTACATCTCCCACACATGAAACAATAGCAATACAGACTGTATTAACATCACAAACATCCACTCACTCAATTACATCTGCAGAAGCGTTAACATACCTTGTGAGAGACACATTTGTAAAGGCGCCATGTGAAATTGTAGCTGTTGTATAATGGAACAGACGGCGATGTTACAGGTTTTGTTTGCAATAGTCCCTTATCAGACGGTTGAGATGACAAGTACACTCACATGTAGAACCACATACTCTAGCCGTCACACACAATCCACAGGGGACATGAATCCAAAATATAGATGTCTCTACAAATAGCAGTTGCAATTCCACACAACAAAACACATACAGGCCGTCTCCTCGAAGGTAGGGCAAAAGGGCAATGCCCAAGTGGAGAATTCAATTATACCCCACTGTTGCCATGTAATTGGCGAACGGAGTAGCTGCACAGCTGATGTACATGTAATAATTTACTCAGGAACACCAATTGGCAGCAGGAAGCCACACGTTACAGGTATCGACGTATATAAGGTTGACTTGCCAGACATTCAAACCGTATGCTCCTACCATAGAACCGTTTAAACAGTAAAGGTGTAAGAGAGATATTTACGAAAGTTCGGAACGCTAACTAGGTATGTAGAACACTCGGTATGTCAGTGTATGTATAGCCTGTTTTGTATTAATTGAAAGTGTCCACAATTCATAAAGTGGGAAAAGGTATTATATAGTGAAGACTTGCTGAGCATAGTAATGCTTGTAGAAATTGTGTGTCCTGCTGTGGGCCACAAGGTAACCATCACAGACACCACAAGGGATGCTACATGAGGGCTTTAAACAGAACAATTCCACACCACCCACCGTCAGTGATAGGGTTTGTCCAACAAGTACGTGCCATAGCAGGGGATAGTATATGTTGATATACTGTCACAGTAGGCATGTGTATGGGCATATAATGACAATAACATACCTAAGGTGGTCCTGCTGTGCAAGTATGCTTTGCCTTCTGGGATAATATGTAAAATATGTGTAATGTACAGTATTGTAGGTAGATATGTCAGATATTCTACACAGCATATCAGTTATATCATGCAAACAAAAGGTATCGTCTATTGGCATGTACAATACACAATAACAGGATACATATGGCTTGTAGTCATGGGACACTGTAACAGCATGATAGCTAATCGAAATGGAAGAGCTACTCAATTAACCATGCACAAAGGACATGTAATAGCTTCACAGGTTCATAGTGAGGTACTATGCTGTCTGGCAAGTCTATGTGTAAGCCCAACTACAGTGTTTACACTGGCAGCACCTCACTAGGGTAGTGTCCTGTCTGTGAACAGCAGAGCCATGTGTTACCTGCACCTCTGCACAGTACAGCCACTGCAGTGATCCCTGGCGTACATGTGTGTCTCCCATCCACCAAGCGAGGTATCTCATAAACAGTGCTACTGAGTGTCCCTGCGTGATGTACATAGGAATCATGTTCCAAAGCATGGTGAGTGTCTGGTTTGGGAATGTAACCCTCAAGAACATCCCACTCATCGTTGTGTTTGTGCACATATCCATGAGCATGTTGCTCTCAGTGGCTTTTGCTTATGTCACTTATGTGGAGTATATCCATGAATATTGTTGTGGACATGGGCCCTGTATGTTCAGCAGAGGTCACCCCTGAGTATGCAGTATGCAAATGTGTACAGTCTTGGTGTCCATAGTTCTGCCGCATATGTCAACCTTGACTCAATAATCCTCATGGTGTGTTAATGTTGTGGTATGTAAAGCCGTTGCTGTTCTGTAAGGTACACCCTAAACAGGATGTTGTACCCTTGAATGTGTTTATACATCAGGAGTTTAGAGGTACAATGGGTGCCTTTGTTCCAGCTACTAACCCAGTACAGGTAAGGGTGGCCACGTAGAAGGATATCCACACCACATTGGCAATATGGTTATCAAAGGAGTGGGTGCTACATACGTGTGTACTAAGATCCCGTATAATGTCACATGTATGTAGGGGACTACCACCTGTGTGATAGTCAGTGGGTGATTGGTGTAATCCAAAGGGGATGTTCATGCACCATGTGTCATGCAGCTTGAGGTCATGTTATCGACATCAGGTATCCATCACAGTGACACCCTTATGGAGGGAGTCTGTATCAGCTGGTGGATCAATCATGGCACCTTGTATGCAGTTGTCTGGAAACCTAGTCAGGGAAAGTCTCTCTGTGCTAGCCTGTACCTCAGGGAAGCATATACTAAACATGAGGGGCCCTATGACTGAGGACTGTGATATGCTAAGTGTAACTGAAATACAGTAGGTACTACGGTATGCTACCCTCATTGTGTGGGTCCTGTCCGTGCGCCACTTTGCATAATATCCTGAGACGTAAGGGTCGATGTGCAGGTGGATGTGTATGTTGTCAATACCAGATTGGAGAATGGTGCTGAAAGCCAATGAGAGGACAATGTAGGCTGTGTGGACTCCCTTACCATCATCAACTACCCTGGTAACTGTGTCAAAGGAGTCCATCAGGTGTAGGAGCCATGTTCTGGCCCTAACAAGTCCAACCTGGGTGGCATCAAAGGTCTGGAGCCCACCAATGTCTCTGAATGACTTCCATGATGATGTGCCCCATAGCCTTGCAGAACAGTACAATCAGGCGTATAGGGCAATAGTCCCTCTGGTTCATTGTGGCGCCACCTGTGTGGAGTGTGACAACTGTTGCTGTGCACCATTCAGGGGTCACAATGTCTGATACAAGGCTATTAGTGAATCTGGCGGCCAAGTGGGGAGACATGGTGTTCTGAGATTTGTGTAAATCACAGCCTGGGATGTTGGATGGTCACATGGAGTCTGTGTTCCAGGCCTTAGAGAGTGCAGGTTGGAACTGTGTAGTTGTGACCGCAGGGACCCTGCAATGTTCCTGTATGGATTATGGCCCTGTAGGGAGTCAGAGGGTGTAAAGTTAGCATTGAACCCATCCACCAGGATGTTGCCAACATCACTCAGTTCTGTAATGTTCCTGAGTAACCGTCGTATGTCAGAGCAGATGTGGGTATTGCCATTGACTACTGACATACCTCCATAATGCTTTGTGGTACACCCTGGAATGTGTCGCAGTAATGTTTATGTAGCTAGGTTTGGAGGATGTGATAAGGGATCCCGGAGCCCTACTGAGGCTGCTACCCCACCCATGGGATTGTACTCCACTTTGCAACAGCCTCCACCTTTTGTTGTACATTATGTCCATGGAACTGGACCATAACTGGAGTGGTGTCCATTATCTGGTGGGTGCCATCATGGCTCTGTTTCGAATAGCATGATCCATGCAGTCGTGTAAGTGCTAATGAAGGGCACTGGGGTATGTTTCAGCGTTTGTATGTGCATTGTCCATCTGCATGGGTATCATGACATTTACTACCGCTGTCATAAGACATCTGTAGTAGGCATTGTACTAATCTTGTACTGTGTATGCCGTGAAGGGTGTGGTGCCGAGATGTGGATAACAAGGGTGATTAGCATATGTTCGGAAACTACCAACAAGGGGATAACCACAGGTGTGGAACACCAGTGACATGTTGGTAATGTCCATGTCTAGGATATTGTTGTTCTTGGTGGTGGTGTGTATGGGTTGATCCAGCCGAGTCCCCCCAATGTTGGTAAGTGTTCCTTTTTGCATATCTAAGGAACCCCAGTCGTTGGTCCTTATGGTTTTTGGTGGTGTTTGCATTTGAATGTAGGCCCTTTATCAGCCCAGTGAGGGGTTATGGAAATCGGCCAGGACAGCTAAGGGTTGGGTCCGAAGGAAAAAAAAAGGGGAAAGGGCAAGCCAAGGGAAATTTTTCCCCCACTTTCCTGTAAGGGGAAGGAGTCCACAGTGAGGCATTTTTTTCTAAAACCCAATTGGGGGAACCAAGTTAAACAGTTTGGTTGACTTCCAAAATTTTAAATTTCCATACCTAAAACCCTTTTAAACAGAAAAGGGAAAGTTTTAAAAATTTGGGCCTACATATGCATCGGGATGTTGTGTATGTATAGCCTGTTTGTATTAATAAAGTGTCACAAGCATAAAGTGGGAAAAGTATTTTTTTAAAAAGGGGGCCCAAAAATCAGGGTTATATTAAAAAATGCAAACAAAAGGTATAAATCTATTGGCATGTACAATACACAATAACAGGATACATATGGCTTGTAGTCATGGGACACTGTAACAGCATGATAGCTAATCGAAATGGAAGAGCTACTCAATTAACCATGCACAAAGGACATGTAATAGCTTCACAGGTTCATAGTGAGGTACTATGCTGTCTGGCAAGTCTATGTGTAAGCCCAACTACAGTGTTTACACCGGCAGCACCTCACTAGGGTAGTGTCCTGTCTGTGAACAGCAGAGCCATGTGTTACCTGCACCTCTGCACAGTACAGCCACTGCAGTGATCCCTGGCGTACATGTGTGTCTCCCATCCACCAAGCGAGGTATCTCATAAACAGTGCTACTGAGTGTCCCTGCGTGATGTACATAGGAATCATGTTCCAAAGCATGGTGAGTGTCTGGTTTGGGAATGTAACCCTCAAGAACATCCCACTCATCGTTGCGTTTGTGCACATATCCATGAGCATGTTGCTCTCAGTGGCTTTTGCTTATGTCACTTATGTGGAGTATATCCATGAATATTGTTGTGGACATGGGCCCTGTATGTTCAGCAGAGGTCACCCCTGAGTATGCAGTATGCAAATGTGTACAGTCTTGGTGTCCATAGTTCTGCCGCATATGTCAACCTTCGGAGCTCAATAATCCTCATGGTGTGTTAATGTTGTGGTATGTAAAGCCATTGCTGTTCTGTAAGGTACACCCTAAATGGGATGTTGTCCCCTTGAATGTGTTTATACATCAGGAGTTTAGAGGTACAATGGGTGCCTTTGTTCCAGCTACTAACCCAGTACAGGTAAGGGTGGCCACGTAGAAGGATATCCACACCACATTGGCAATATGGTTATCAAAGGAGTGGGTGCTACATACGTGTGTACTAAGATCCCGTATAATGTCACATGTATGTAGGGGACTACCACCTGTGTGATAGTCAGTGGGTGATTGGTGTAATCCAAAGGGGATGTTCATGCACCATGTGTCATGCAGCTTGAGGTAATGTTATCGACATCAGGTATCCGTCACAGTGACACCCTTATGGAGGGAGTCTGTATCAGCTGGTGGATCAATCATGGCACCTTGTATGCAGTTGTCTGGAAACCTAGTCAGGGAAAGTCTCTCTGTGCTAGCCTGTACCCCAGGGAAGCATATACTAAACATGAGGGGCCCTATGACTGAGGACTGTGGTATGCTAAGTGTAACTGAAATACAGTAGGTACTACGGTATGCTACCCTCATTGTGTGGGTCCTGTCCGTGTGCCACTTTGCATAATATCCTGAGACGTAAGGGTCGATGTGCAGGTGGATGTGTATGTTGTCAATACCAGATTGGAGAACGGTGCTGAACGCCAATGAGAGGACAATGTAGGCTGTGTGGACTCCCTTACCATCATCAGCTACCCTGGTAACTGTGTCAAAGGAGTCCATCAGGTGTAGGAGCCATGTTCTGGCCCTAACAAGTCCAACCTGGGTGGCATCAAAGGTCTGGAGCCCACCATTGTCTCTGTGAATGACTTCAATGATGATGTGCCCCATAGCCTTGCAGAACAGTACAATCAGGCATATAGGGCAATAGTCCCTCTGGTTCATTGTGGCGCCACCTGTGTGGAGTGTGACAACTGTTGCTGTGCACAATTCAGGGGCCACAATGTCTGATACAAGGCAATTAGTGAATCTGGTGGCCAAGTGGGGAGACATGTTGTTCTGAGGTTTGTGTAAATCACAGCCTGGGATGTTGGATGGTCACATGGAGTCTGTGTTTCAGGCCTTAGAGAGTGCAGGTTGGAACTGTGTAGTTGTGACCGCAGGGACCCCGCAATGTTCCTGTATGGATTATGGCTCTGTAGGGAGTCAGAGGGTGTAAAGTTAGCACTGAAACCAGGATGTTGCCAACATCACTCAGTTCTGTAATGTTCCTGAGTAACCGTCGTATGTCAGAGCAGATGTGGGTATTGCCATTGACTACTGACATACCTCCATAATGCTTTGTGGTACACCCTGGAATGTGTCACAGTAATGTTTATGTAGCTAGGTTTGGAGGATGTGATAAGGGATCCCAGAGCCCTACTAAGGCTGACCAGTGAGCTACCCCACCCATGGGATTGTACTCCACTTTGCAACACTTTGCACTTTTGTTGTACATTATGTCCATAGAACTGGACCATAACTGGAGTGGTGTCCATTATCTGGTGGGTACCATCATGGCTCTGTTTCAAATAGCATGATCCATGCAGTCGTGTAAGTGCTAATGAAGGGCACTGGGGTATGTTTCAGCGTTTGTATGTGCATTGTCCATCTGCATGGGTATCATGACATTTACTACCGCTGTCATAAGACATCTGTAGTAGGAATTGTACTAATCATGTACAGTGTATGCCGTGAAGGGTGTGGTGCCGAGATGTGGATAACAAGGGTGATTAGCATATGTTCAGAAACTACCAAAAAGGGGATAACCACAGGTGTGGAACACCAGTGACATGTTGGTAATGTTCATGTCTAGGATATTGTTGTTCTTGGTGGTGGTGTGTATGGGTTGATCCAGCCGAGTGGAGGTTATGAATCCCAGACAGCGTTGGCCTAATGTGTCGGTACATGAGTAGCTATCCCAGTTAAATCCCAGTTAAATGAGGGGTAGTGTCAGTCGCACATCAGTAGTACCTGTCTAAACCCTACTGTCCAGTACACCAAGAAATGAGGGCCGGTAACCGTGGGGTATGTTGTTGAATCCATAGCATGTTACAATGTGTATAGCAGTTCTGGCCACAGTTAGGTTCATGTGGATCACCTCTGATGCATTGTGCTAAGTAACCAGCCATGAGGTGTGTACAACATAGTGAAATATGGACACACCTCAGCCGTGGGTGTTCCGGTCCAGATTACATGACTGAAAGGTGTGGTCTGCGTATAACCTGTCAGTGCAGGTGTGCTCTGCAGAGCCTAGAGGCAGGTCCCAGTCACTGCAGAGATATTGAAGTGGTCCATTATAAGGAGTGCCTTGCCTGCGTGCATCAGAGGTGATGTCAAGCATTGAGTCACATGACCCCATGTTTTGCTTGCCTGTTCCCATTCTGGTGGTGAATGTTATTGGAAACTGTGCAAGACAGGCAGTATAGGAGCAGCAAGAGCCTTACATGTTATCTGTACTCCCAGGTCTGACAGGTGCAGGTCATCTGTGCCAAAGCATCGTGTTTTCCTGACCATGTCATTCAAAGCAGACAGATGCTGGATGCTTGTGGAATGACAGCAGAAGCATAGGCAACTGTTAAAGTGAAACAGTCAGTTGTTGTACAGCGGTATCTAGTCTGGATGAATGCAGAATGGTCCCCAGGGCTTGGCCGATACCTTCTGGGCTACAAGACCGGAGAGCTATTGCATGTCCCTGCACATGTAGTCTGGGAAGTTACATCTCAAGGCAGTCACGCTAACATGGAGAATGACAGTCAAATTGTACCTGGTGAGGTGTGGCATGGGTGCATAGGTTATGTTGCAGAACCAGTTACCCGACATCTAGATGTAAGCGACTATCGCCTTGTGTAGCCTGTTGAGTGGGTCATCAGTGTGACCGCCTACAGAGTCACCTATGACTGGTGTATTGGGTATGTTATAACACCATATTGGCTGTATTTGATGGGCACACATGTGTCTGTGGCTATAAGTAATTGTTGTTGTGTTTGGTGATGGGGGCTGCCTCTAGTGCCTACACAGAGTATGGAGAGGTTCTGCAAATGTCATACTATGTGTGGCCTGTGGTGGTGGAGATCTTGTGAGACTATGTGATGATTGGGGTGTGTTGCAAATGTTACACGTCCCACATGAATGTCAGGTTCAGTCTGGCTTGGTGAGAGCATTACCCCCAGCATGGCTACATATGTGCATCTCCCACAGGCTGCAGTGTCGTATGTTGGGAGGTGAGCATTGACTGTGTACATGAGACAATTGCTCTATTGCCACATGTTCACCATATTCATCATATAGACAGGCAACAGCACTGGTACGTGACAGTTGGACATACCTGTATATTCAACCATGTCTCACAAGATATGTGAGTTACGTGTGTACAACAGCTGTTGTACTGTAAGCAAGCTGGAAATGTAAGGATAGACAGTGTACTTGTAAGAAATGAGTTGGAATGGGTGCTATAGTAATTAGTAGCTCATGAAGTGTTCACAAGTTCTGAACAAGTGCTGAGCATTAATATGCAATACAGATAGGGTGTTGGATAATATCAACCCACTGCAACCCACAAGTGGAGACGGCAGTCATAATTGGAGGCACTATTACCCTGCTGAGTATGGTCTGCAAGTCTATGAACCTTTATCAACGTAGATGTTAGCAGTACAGAAGTAGATGACAGTACAGATGATTTCACACTGCATAGTATACCTGTGACATGTCATAGGACATCATCACCCATACCGTGTTCCAGCTACACTGAGTATACTAGATGTACCTTCATATGTCACAGGAGTGTTCTACCAGTGGCCTGTTGACAGAATCAACACTACAAAAGGTGTCAGAGTGACATGTGCATATCACAACAGTGGCAGCTACAGTAAAACAGGGTTAATGTTTTGTACTCCCCCATCATTGTAGCCCATACCACACAGACAAATGGGAGGCATCTGTGTATGTAAGGATGTGAATGGCCATGACCTAGGAGCAATAGCTGTCTCAGTGTTGTGGACAACATACAGAATAGGCTTTGTGGGTGAGGTGTGTGACATATGTGCACAATCTGGCAGTTGATAATAGCATTGTCACCACTAGGTGAATAACCCTGTACCCATTAACTACCACCTAGGCAGTGGTCAACATTATGGACACTGTGTAAGGGGTGGTGCTGTGCAGTTCACCTCCCTGAGTTGGTGACGTCTCCAGGCCTATTAGGTAGTCATACAAGGCACCCATGTCATGACAGGGTGCCATCCATGAGCATGGAGATCATTGGACAGGCATACTCAGCACTCAGGTGACCAATATCGGATCACATATCACCTTTAAGGGGTATTGGCCATGCGTGGATGGGCAATACCAGCCTTCACAATCCTCACCTCCACTATGCAGCATGCTGGCTACCTTGCATAAAGACATGTGCTACACTGTGATGTTGGACATGCTACACGTACATATCCTGATCTGAAAGACATATGTCATGGACAGCCACCGTCCTACTACAAGGATCGCCACATGCTGGACAGATCCCTGTGCCATACATGTTACATACTCCTGCCATACCATGCAACCCTGTCCATCAAAGCTGCACATGTCATCTCTGTCATACATGGTGTGATGACCGCATGGTAGATGTATTATTAACTGTCTGGATCAGTAATGTGGCACTGATGCACCTCACGGTGGCAAAATGGCTGTCAGATACAGCTAGGAAACCTTGCCCATACATGCTATAGTTGATAACCATCCCTGCGAATGATGTCCGGCTAGCCATTGTCCCATGTCTATCACATGTGCAACATAGGCGATCCGTGGCAGGATGTTGAACTGCTGTACAGTGCCGTGTAGATGTATATGGCAAAACACATGCATGTAAAGGTTCTGTGCATATGTGTGCATTGTCACTGCTCATGTCCATTAAGGCAGTGTATGTGCTGATATGTGACATATACACAGCATCAAGGTCAACAGCATCACTGTGGACACATCCAGGCATGTGCTGATAGGTAAGAACACCAGTACAGGCAAACAGACATGTCCACATCAAGACAGCATTCACATGGAGTATGAACAATGTAATGAGGTGACACACATATATGGTGATGATATCCAATGCATAACGGGTGTTACATGTGTGTGACACAAATATGTCAGTCGTGTCAGTGTCATGATGATTTGCAAAGATAACTGTGCAGATGTACTAGATTTAATACAAATGTATGTGCAGCTGTATCTCTGTACATCTCTGTGATACTGTGACCTGTCACCATCATTATGTCTTCCAGATAATGCCTCATTCATGCCTGCCAGCATACAGCCACCAGGAGGATGATGTCCTCATCCCATACCTCCATGAGAACTATGAGGTGTTGTTCAGCCATGTGCCACAGCATGCCCAGCAGTGTGACAACCTGTGGCAGGACCTTTGCAGGAGGGTTAATGATGTTGGTGGCCATAACCGCACCTACCAGCAGGTGCGCAGACACTGCGAGGACTTGATACGACATGCGAAACACCATGCCACTGCAATCACCAGGAAACAAAGTGGAACAGGTGGTGGGCCACCAACCCAGCCCCCACTCACACACACCAAGGAGCTACTGGCCAGCCTGGGGACACCCTCAGAACAGCATCCACAAACACTAGCTGCCATCGTGGAGGTGGGTGTCTCCCAACCAATGAGCCTGGAGTTGCCTGGTAAGTCACTACTGCACATATGACTATTATATCCCATTTAGTTGCATGTGTCACTGTACAATATGTAATGTAACATCATATGCAAGGTATGTTTACACACATGCTGCATACTACAGTATGCTACCCTGTGTATGCACACATGTGCATACTATATGCTATTGTACAGGCAAATGTGTTAACATGCACAGTGCACCCTGTGCCTGTCATACAGTCATGGATAATGTTCAAACTGCTGTGTCACCCCTATACAGGTACCTCTGGCATGCCGCACAGACATCAGTCCATTGCAGGTGAGACTGTCATCAGTATCAGGCATGTTAATGCATATATCTATTCACCATGTGGCCAGTTAACACATGTATACATGATGTATGGTCCAGTCACAATATACAGGTCGCATCTACCATCATTCACACTGGCTACCCATGTGCAATATATACAAATGAAATGAAACACCGACATGAAACCACAGTATCTGTCATTGCTACATGTGTGGACAGCTGTGCATACAACGGTGGAGGTGTTGTTCAATGTAGGCATATGTACTATACATTGGAACAACACATGTGTGGTACGCAAACAGTACCACACAGTGAGCTGGGATATGGGCAGCCCACAGGAGTCACCATTGTGTTATATGCCCCTGCAATGGGTGCACACATTGTGATGTGCCATCTGACATGTCCCAGACATGTAGTGTTCTGGCTGCAATATTGTCACACTATCACATAATACATACCCCACATACCAAACATACAACCCATTGTCTGCATAGCCCTGTGGATGGTGACATATCTGACATCTATGGGTGTATGTCATATGGGACTACACAGACATGTGAGATAGATGGTCATCACAAACATTTGGCCAACACATGTTCACACATGGCCATGGAAGATGGCCAGAGACATGTAGCCACACAGTAGATGTGATGTGTATACACCCTGTTGCACATTATCCACACATGGTCCAACTATAGCCTTAGTTGACTGATTATACAGTTGATGTGGTACACTGGACATCCGAAAAGCCTGTGCACAGCTAGTGGAGGTGTCACGTAAGTCGACCATATAAGATGTGTTGAACATCACGACTGTGTCATAGCATGACAGTAGTCACCTGTACAGCTTCCACAGTCATTGACACCACATCAGGCCACAGATACCGTACATTTCCCTTGCTGCTGTAGGACATCACCATCAGCCGTGCACCTCGTGTGTGTGTGGTACATCAATGTCATGTGGGACTTGGTGTATTGACAAGTCTGCCATGTGTGGACATGGTTGCCAGGCAGCTAAGACTCTGTAGTAGTTGTGCAGGGGTGTCATCTGTAGGTCTTCCAGTGACCTGTCACATGACACAGCATGGTTTGGTGTGTATACACCGCAGCAATATGGGTCACAATCCACAGTTATGTCATGTGTATGCACGCAGTTATGGCTATGCAATGTGTGCATACTACACATTGTATAGCAATATAGATGCCTCATGATGCCATGCAATGGCACAGTGTCTGTACTTCACACTGTATAGCAATGTAGATGCCTCATACTACCCTTCCATGCTCATGCACATTTGCTAAACGTGCATTCTATCTGTAGGGCATACAGACAACACTGCAATGTGATACCCATTACAATGCTGTACATGTGTCAGGACACCATTGTGTCAGACATGTATGCATGTCAATGCACACGTCAGCAGATTACATGTCAAGGTCACTTCAGCCATGTGTACTGTTAACCTGTGCTGGTCCACATGGTGTATCACAGGGATGCATGCTTACTACCATGATTGTGTGAACTGCATGGCTACTGATATGACACCTGCTTGCTGTTGTGTGCAACCCAGGGAGGTATGCTAACTACCACTATTAATGTCTGAGCTGCATGCCGTCTGCTGTATCACATGCATGCTGCATGCCGTCTGTCAAATCACATGCATGGTGTGTCTGTGTGTGTGTGTGTGTGTGTGTCTGTGTGTGTGTGTGTGTGTGTATGTCTATTGTAATGTAGAGTCTTTCTCTGATGTTAGTGTCCCCACAGATACTAGCAGTGATGAACATATGCATGAGGTACAGGCAGGGTTGTCAGGGGCTGAATCTGTGCCAATGGTTGTCATCCCAGCTATGTCCCCCTCTTCCCCGCACACAGTTCTCATGCCAATACATATCCCATCACCAGTGGTCATAGAAGAAGGACAGTCAGCGTGTGTTAGCTTGGAGCAGGAACATGTGGTGGCTACAGAAGGTGTGCCTCCACACCATGATGTCAGTGTAATGACTGCAGATGTGCCACACAGGCATGTGGCCAGTGCTGCTCGTAGGAGGACCTCTGGCAGACATGCACCTGCAGGACAGAGTGCAGCAGCTGGTGTCACCAGACGCATGTTCCAGACTGTAATGGTGGCACGGGCATGTGCTGAATGGCAGAACAGAGAAGGGCAGAGGCTTCAGAGGGCTGTTATCCATACTCTAAATGACAACATCCAGGCATTGGCAAATGCTCAACAGCAGATTGCTGATGTTCTGGACAGGTGATTGGGTGACATGGTCAGAATCCTTGACTGTAACATGGCAATCTGCGAGCGTGAGCTGTCTGTGCTGGAACATCTAGTAGGAGTGAGGCATAGGCCATGTGGACGTAGGCCAGCTACACCACCTAGTGCAGGTCAACGTGAATGAGCCACCTCACATGCCCGCTCCCATAGTGCCGGTAGCAGTAGCAGTGCAGCTGGTGCTGCGCTGTCCACACCAGGACACAGCAGGCCATGTGGACGTGGTCCTGGACATTCCCAATAGGGACATGGTTCCAGTGGACATGTGTCATCGGACAGTAGCCAATCTGTACCTCCGCCTGGTAGTGCCCGTGCAATCCCTGGCAGGCACAGGTCATGTGGCTGTGGCCGGACACAGTGAGCTGTACATCCTGGTCTGTACAATCTGGAGCTGTCAATAATACCCCTGTGTAGGCCTGGCAAAAGGCAGAACTGTGTGCACTCATACACGCACACAGCAAAAACATCTGTAGGGCACCGCAGCACCCACATGCATAATGACCACACATGTCCAATCAGATCACCGGCCCTTACCCACACACATGATGTCATCCACTGGTGCAGCCTATGCCCCTGGCAAACATTATCACCCTGTGCATATGATGATGCCTGTGCCGCATCCCTGTCATCCACACCATCGATGCAGGGACATGCTCAAATGGTCTGATGCACTGGGTGAACAGAATAGTGAGAGAAGTGTATATTACATTAGTTGTGTACTGTTGACACGCACCAGACATACCATGTAGTACAGGTTTATAATGCATTGTTATATGTTCACAGTATGTGTCTCGGTAACAACAGTAACAGCATGTTGGTAATGATGCCCTGGTTCCCTCCTTATGGTCTACTTGCATGTGCCAACAAGTAGCAGTGTTTGTAGTTTTCCATGTGTAAATGTGGAGTACTCACAGGCATGTATGGCAATACCAGCATGCTATAAGTAGCCTCAACCTGACTGTTAGAAAGGCTACCATACCACAGATGTCCACACATCTACTGATCCAGAAGCATGTGGGCTGTTTAATAGGCTACAGTGGCTAGAGACGTGATATCCATACCAGGTCACATCACAGGTATGTTGACATGGTGCGGGGGGTTTACACAGCGGTCTGGCCGATGATAACGTTAGAGGCCACGTGATAGCATGAGGCCTCACTGTGTAGCAGTAATACCCTGTCACATTACAGGATGAGAACACACACAGACATACACAGAAACACACAGTAACATGCCCACACTCACGGGGTCAACAACACTATAATGCACACTCGATAGTGTTGAGGTGAGGACCTCTGCCTATGTGGTAATCACCCTCACAGTACTGTGCACCCACATGATGCGACACAGAGAATGAACATGTACAGGTACCCAGTAAGGCTGAGACTGATGGCATCAACAGGGTTGTAGACTGCATCACCATGAGGGGTTAGGGATCCTGTTTGTTCTGTATGGTAGCATACACCCTCACTCCATGCACCAGACAGCCATACATACACACACACACACACACACACACACACACACACACACACACACACACACACACACACACACACACACACACACACAGACACACACTGTGGAGTCCACAAATGTCATTCACATATGGATAGCTGACATGTGTGTGATACACACACCACCCCTGCCTACATCATGCTTTCCACACTGCAGTATGTACAGATCTCTACAACAGTGTACAGGGGTGTGTAACAATTGGGATGTATTCCCCACCATATGTGGCATATATGGTCACACAAGCAAACACACATGGCAGTACTGTGAATGATACACCTGCTATATGATGATACGTCTGACAGACATGCAGGAGTATTGGCCGCATTATGTGTACCAATGCTACCTTCGGCAATTGTGCTGCTATATGCACACGGGAGGATGTAAGTGTTACAGGAGTCAAGTGACTTACAGTCAATAACACCCGACCGCTGTGTAGGTTTTATGTCTTCACCATCAAGTAACAGTAACATAGTGTACTGTTTGCACATGTAATGGTAGGATGGCTTGTTGACACACCTGTGAGCCGTCCCCGGCAAACATCCATCTGCAAAGGTGGATCACCACTTTATGTACACACATCCATCCATACCTGATGTACATCCTACCGTAATGTCAGTATTTCACCATATACAGGTGTCAATGATGGGACTGCATTGCAACTGCATGTTGTAGTTAGGCACAGATGAATTACATACATCAGCTACTGCGCATGCATGATAGCTGCATGCACACCACTACATGTACATGTGTGTTGGTCCTACATGCCTGTCATGTAGCCATGTTTGTATGCATTGCAATTGGTGGACATTTGTGATGACATACATAACACATGGACTGTTTTATGATATGATGGGTGTCATGGGTAACTAGTACAGAGGGAATGTTTCCTCGGTCAACACTGCTACCTCATGTACTGTTAGAATTCAACAGCCATGGATCTACCTTCCATGTGCATGCGTGTGATTGCTGTAGCCACTTGTCTGCACGGAGGGCATCAAAAGCTATGCTATGTACATATGTGTTGTGTGTGTGTGTGTGTGTGTGTGTGTGTGTGTGTGTGTGTGTGTGTGTGTGTGTGGTCCATGCACATATCCACTGCGATTACATGTATGTCATATCCAAACATGTGTGTTAGTTGGTGTACAGCAACAGTCATCTGTCACAGCTGTGTAAGACCCAGGGCCCCTGTTATGTGGAGAGCCGACCTGTACAGTGGTATCATTGCATTGCATAACACATGAAGGAACCCTGTCAGTACATGTGTAGTCTGCACAGTTGCTGTAGACCTATGTACAGTCCACTGGTCATGAGTCACATGGTGTTGTGGTAATGTATGGATGTGTGTTACTGGTCCAAGGACATGATGATGTCTGAGGGCTACATAGTAGAATGCAGCGTTTGCCTCTGTAATCTGCACCTGAGACATCTGTGATGGCTCTTGAGTGTGTACTGGTCAGTACATATGAGTGGCCTTCATGTACGTGGGGACAGTAACACCATACTGTGCCCTTCTGTGTTTAGAATCTGTGAGCATGCAAGACAGCCCTTTGCTACTGCTAAGTGAGTGAGCATGCCCAATACACCATTGTGTAGATGGACACACAGTATATTTCAAACTGTGCCCTTCCATGTTTAGAATACGTGTGCATGCAAGATAGCCCTTCACTTCTACTAAGTGTGTGAGCATGCCCAGTACGCCGTTGTGTAGATGGACACACAGTACATTCCAAATGGATGTGTGATACTAAGTTTGTGAGCATGCCCAGTGACACCTTGTGTCAGTGATGTGTCTCTGTGTATGGGCATGACCATTGACATCCTGTATAGCGATGGTGGTCATCCAGGCAACAGATGTCCATACTCCACGTCAGGATGAATGCCTACATTGAACACACTTTTTGATTGTCTTGAAGGGTGTACTGTCTGTGGCGCGTCTCGTATCTATGTACTGTTGTAATAGTGCTCCGTAGATAGGCAGTTGTCCCGCTCACACCACTGCCGTGTGTTTGTCTACGTCTACCTTGGGATAGTAATATGCTTTTAGACTGCTCACTCTCTATACATTCCCTATCGGCGTCTTTGCCTTTGCGGATGATGTCATCCACCTAGAAGTATGCCTCTGGGAGTGCTGTGCTCCAGTAATCTCGGTAGCGTGTGCTGTAACTGCGTAATGCTGTAGTGTGATAAGCTAATTAGGTGTATGTTCGACTCCCAGCCCTGCCAAGTGTGTGCCTGTGTGTGTGTTTCCAACTGCCTGGGGACAGAGTAATACTTTTAGATGGCTCATTCCACATACATCCCTATCGGCGTCTTTGCTTTTGCGGATGATGTCATCCACCTAGACGTATGCCTCTGGGAGTGCTGTGCAACAGTAATCTCGATAGCGTGTTCTGTAACTGCGTAATGCTGTAGTGTGATAAGATAGTTAGGTGTATGTTCAACTCCCAGCCCTGCCAAGTGTGTGTGTGTGTTTCCAGCTGCCTGGGGACAGAGTAATGCTTTTAGACAGCTCACTCCACATACATTCCCTATCGGCATCTTTGCCTTTGCGGATGATGTCATCCACCTAGAAGTATGCCTCTGGGAGTGCTGTGTATCAGTAATCTCAATAGCACGTTCTGTAACTGCGTAATGCTGTAGTGTGATAAGGTAGCTAGGTGTATGTTCAACTCCCAGCCCTGCCAAGTGTGTGTGTGTTTCCGGCTGCCTTGGGACAGAGTAATGCTTTTAGACGTCTCACTCCACATACATTCCCTATCGGCATCTTTGCCTTTGTGAATAATGTCATCCACCTAGAAGTATGCCTCTGGGAGTGCTGGGTTCTCGTAATCTCGATAGCGAGTTCTGTAACTGCGTAATGCTGTAGTATGATAAGGTAGTTAGGCGTATGTTCAACTCCCAGCCCTGCCAAGTGTGTGTGTGTTTCCAGCTGCCTGGGGACAGAGTAATGATTTTAGATGGCTCACTCCACATACATTCCCTATCAGCGTCTTTGCCTTTGCGGATGATGTCATCCACCTAGATGTATGCCTGTGGGAGCGTGGTGATGCCGGAACTCGGTAGCACGTTCTGTTACTGCAGAATGTTGTAATGTGGTAGACTAGACAGGTAGGTGCTCGATTCCAAGGCATGGCAGGTGTGTGTGTTTGGCAGTTATACTGTATGTGTTGGTATCTGTGGGTGGTTAGCTGCAGGATGTGTTCAGTGTGTTTTGTTGCTGACCTATATAGTGTCCACAGCCCACATATTCTGCCAAGACACTGGGTTGTCAACACATACATTCACCAATAGGTCTGGTGAGTAACTGTCAGCAGCCCTACTCTTACCCTTGATACGGTCTGACCCGTGTGACGCAACATAACACACGTGCCTTGATAGTAACAACACTACATGATGCAGGTGGCACATGTAGTTTCCTTTTCATTCCTGTCTAATGCATTGCTGTCATGTGGTCTGCTGTTGTGATATAAATGCCATATCTACATATGTGTGTACATGTATATGTGTGTATGTATATATATATATATATATATATATATATATATATATATATATATATATATATATATATATATCCATGTATATATGTATACAAATAATATATATGATATATGTAGATGTAGAGGTGGACATAGATGTGAACATATATGTCTGGGGACATCAGCACTATTGAATGTTTGTGCCGGATGATCTGTATGTGATAACCTGGGATTTATGTATATCTGCCATGGCGTGGTGGTAATGCACATCGTCTGTAGTGTGCAGGGCCACGGGTTGTAGTCGTGTAGACACCAGTTATTTTGTTGCTGGGAAGACCATGGGACATCGAATATGGTGATAGTAAGGCATCTGTTGCCAGTTGTGTATGGATCTGAGCGACACTGAGCAGTGGTTATTAATTTGGAGGTTCGGTATGGGTCATATAACTATTCAGTAAAAGACTATACTATGCAGATGAGGTTGACTATAGTGTATCACATTTATCACCAGGGTGTGCTGCTGGTCCCTGGAGTGTATGTGTGTAGTCAGCTGGGTGCAGGTCTCGAATATAGTTGACAGCATGGGAGGGGGGTCAGGCATACAGTACGTACATTGCAGAATTGTGCCTTGGGAGTGCTCCTGCCTTAGCACACCTAAGCTAGGGGTGTGTCTATACTTGCCTGGTGACATTGGGAGGGATGACAGCAGTGGTAGGGTAGTCAGGGTGTACAGGCTGCACAAACAGGTGTTGATCAGCACAATAAACAGATGACATGGCCAGCCTGCACATGAACAGTACATTAATGCGAGCAAGCAGCATACACACAGGTTTCGTCCACACTGTACACCACCGGTGTATACCTGCAGGGACATTTCACGACACAGTCCAATCAAATGACATGGGCTGCAGCAGGCAACATATACCAACATGTGCAGGATGCTGGGGCAGTGAGGGTGTGTATGCTGCCAAACAACCCTTACTGGGGTGACATAAGACTTTATAGACTGAGGGTGACTTACCAGGGGCTACAATGGGCTGGGGATGGTGGAGCACTATGGGGTGGACAGAGACCTCCTACAGCAGCTTGTTGACCTGTGCCTGCCATACCTGACACATCAAACAGGCCAAGGGAAACACATCACAGTGGATACCATGGTATGTGTTGGCCTAGGTGTACTAGCCACAGGTACCTCACACAGCACAACTGGGGATATCATGGGTATCTCACAGGCATCTGCATCCAGAGTATTGCACCACTTCACAGACACCATGTCAACACATGCTAGTGAGCACGTACATGTCCTCAACACACGTGATTAGTAGACCAGCAATATGCATCTGTTCAACCACATGGATGACTACCCTGGGGTACTGGGTGCTATAGCCTGCACACACATATACATCATAGCACCACCCAGTGAGTGGGGTAGGGCCTACAGTCACTGCAGGGGCATACCCTCCAACAGCTAGGCCATATGCGATGGCCAGGGCATGAGATTGAATGTGTGTGCTGTCTGCCCTGGAAGCTATGATGTGTCTGATATTTGGCTTCTGACACAGCTATAGCACACCAATGCCAATATGGACATCCCCTACAGTCTCCTAGTGGAGGATGCTGGGTAAACACTGGTGTCATGGCTGATGACACCCATCAGCAATGCACACACACCTGAACACTCACACCATACTGAGGCGGATGCACAGGCAAGACATATACTTGTGCATGTGTTTGGGATGCTCAGTTCACAGTTCTGGTATCCAGACACATCCGTTGGAGCTCTGCAGTATTCACAAGCTACATGCATACAAGTTGTTATGGTATTTGCTATGCTACACAATCTTATCCTGCAGTAACAGTTGCAGCAGGAACAGCATG